>NW_020837978.1:5572561-5648741 GCF_003676395.1 Aethalodelphis obliquidens | reverse complement strand
AAAGGATCTTGCTGTGATTTATGTCATAGAGTGTTCTGCCTATGTTTTCCTCTAAGAGTTTGATAGTTTCTGGCCTTACATTTAGGTCTTTAATCTATTTTGAATTTATTTTTGTGTATGGTGTTAGGGAGTGTTCTAATCTCATACTTTTATATGTACCGGTCCAGTTTTCCCAGCACCACTTATTGAAGAGGCTGTCCTTTCTCCACTGTACATTCCAGCCTCCTTTATCAAAGATAAGGTGACCATATGTGCATGGGTTTATCTCTGGGCTTTCTATCCTGTTCCATTGATCTATCTTTCTGTTTTTGTGCCAGTACCATACTGTCTTGATTACTGTAGCTTTGTAGTATAGTCTGAAGTCAGGGAGCCTGATTCCTCCAGCTCTGTTTTTCGATCTCAAGATTTCTTTGGCTATTCGGGGTCTTTTGTGTTTCCATACAAATTGTGAATTTTTTTGTTCTAGTTCTTTGAAAAATGCCAGTGGTAGTTTGATAGGGATTGCATTGAATCTGTAGATTGCTTTGGGTAGTAGAGTCATTTTCACAATATTGATTCTTGCAATCCAAGAATATGGTATATCTCTTCATCTATTTGTATCATCTTTAATTTGTTTCATCAGTGTCTTATAATTTTCTGCATACAGGTCTTTTGTCTCCTTAGGTAGGTTTATTCTTAGATATTTTATTCTTTTTGTTGCAATGGTAAATGGGAGTGTTTTCTTGATTTCACTTTCAGATTTTTCATCATTAGTTTATAGGAATCCCAGAGATTTCTGTGCATTAATTTTGTATCCTGCTACTTTACCATATTCATTGAATAGCTCTAGTAGTTTTCTGGTAGTGTCTTTAGGATTCTCTGTGTATAGTATCATGTCATCTGCAAACAATGATAGCTTTACTTCTTCTATTCCGATTTGGATTCCTTTTATTTCCTTTTATTCTCTGATTGCTGTGGCTAAAACTTCCAAAACTATGTTGAATAAGAGTTGTGAGAGTGGGCAACCTTGTCTTGTTCCTGATCTTAGTGGAAATGCTTTCAGTTTTTCACCACGGAGAACGATGTTGGCTGTGGGTTTGTCATATATGGCCTTTATTATGTTCAGGAAAGTTCCCTCTATGCCTACTTTCTGAAGGGTTTTTATCATAAATGGGTGTTGAATTTTGTCAAAAGCTTTCTCTGCATCTATTGAGATGACCATATGGTTTTTCTCCTTCAATTTGTTAATATGGTGTATCACATTGATTGATTTGCGTATATTGAAGAATCCTTGCATTCCTGGAATAAACCCCACTTGATCATGGTGTATGATCCTTTTAATGTGCTGTTGGATTCTGTTTGCTAGTATTTTGTTGAGGATTTTTGCATCTATGTTCATCAGTGATATTGGCCTGTAGTTTTCTTTCTTTGTGACATCTTTGTCTGGTTTTGGTATCAGGGTGATGGTGGCCTCGTAGAATGAGTTTGGGAGTGTTCCTCCTTCTGCTATATTTTGGAAGAGTTTGAGAAGGGTAGGTGTTAGTTCTTCTCGAAATGTTTGATAGCATTTGTCTGTGAAGCCATCTGGTCCTGGGCTTTTGTTTGTTGGAAGATTTGTAATCACAGTTTCAACTTCAGTGCTTGTGATTGGTCTGTTCATATTTTCTATTTCTTCCTGATTCAGTCTTGGCAGGTTATGCATTTCTAAGAATTTGTCCATTTCTTCCAGGTTGTCCATTTTATTGGCATAGAGTTGCTTGTAGTAATCTCTCATGATCTTTTGTATTTCTGCAGTGTCAGTTGTTACTTCTCCTTTTTCATTTCTAATTCTATTGATTTGAGTCTTCTCCCTTTTTTTCTTGATGAGTCTGGCTAATGGTTTATCAATTTTGTTTATCTTCTCAAAGAACCAGATTTTAGTTTTATTGATCTTTGCTATCGTTTCCTTCATTTCTTTTTCATTTATTTCTGATCTGATCTTCATGATTTCTTTCCTTCTGCTAACTTTGGGGTTTTTTTGTTCTTCTTTCTCTAATTGCTTTAGGTGCAAGGTTAGGTTGTTTATTCGAGATGTTTCCTGTTTCTTAAGGTAGGATTGTATTGCTATAAACTTCCCTCTTAGAACTGCTTTTGCTGCATCCAATAGGTTTTGGGTCGTCGTGTCTCCATTGTCATTTGTTTCTGGGTATTTTTTGATTTCCTCTTTGATTTCTTCAGTGATCACTTCGTTTTAAGTAGTGTATTGTTTAGCCTCCATGTGTTTATATTTTTTACAGATCTTTTCCTGTAATTGATATCTAGTCTCATAGCATTGTGGTCGCAAAAGATACTTGATACAATTTCAATTTTCTTAAATTTACCAAGGCTTCATTTGTGACCCAAGATATGATCTATCCTGGAGAATGTTCCATGAGCACTTGAGAAAAATGTGTATTCTGTTGTTTTTGGATGGAATGTCCTATAAATATCAATTAAGTCCATCTTGTTTAATGTATCATTTAAAGCTTGTGTTTCCTTATTTATTTTTATTTTGGATGATCTGTCCATTGGTGAAAGTGGGGTGTTAAAGTCCCCTACTATGATTCTCTTACTGTCGATTTACCCTTTTATGGCTGTTAGTATTTGCCTTATGTATTCAGGTGCTCCTATGTTGGGTGCATAAATATTTACAATTGTTATATCTTCTTCTTGGATCAATCCCTTGATCATTATGTAGTGTCCTGCTTTCTCTCTTTTAATAGTCTTTATTTTAAAGTCTATTTTGTTTGATATGAGAATTGCTACTCCAGCTTTCTTTTGGTTTCCATTTGCATGGAATATCTTTTTCCATTCCCTCACTTTCAGTCTGTATGTGTCTCCAGGTCTGAAGTGGGTCTCTTGTAGACAGCATACATATGGGTCTTGTTTTTTTTGTTTTGTTTTGTTTTTGCGATACATGGGCCTCTCACTGTTGTGGCCTGTCCCGTTGCGGAGCACAGGTTCCGGACGTGCAGGCTCAGTGGTCATGGCTCACGGGCCCAGCCGCTCCGCAGCATGTGGGATCTTCCTGTACCGGGGCATGAACCTGTGTCCCCTGCATCGGCAGGCAGACTCTCAACCACTGTGCCACCAGGGAAGCCAAGGGTCTTGCTTTTGTATCCATTCAGCCAGTCTGTGTCTTTTGGTGGGAGCATTTAATCCATTTACATTTAAGGTAATTATCGATATGTATGTTCCTATTCCCATTTTCTTAATTGTTTTTGGTTTGTTCTTATAGGTCTTTTACTTCTTTTGTGTTTCTTGCCTAGAGAGGATCCTTTAGCATTTGTTGTAAAGCTGGTTTGGTGGTGCTGAACTCTCTCAGCTTTTGCTTGTCTGTAAAGGTTTTAATTTCTCCATCAAATCTGAATGAGATCCTTGCTGGGTAGAGTAATCTTGGTTGTAGGTTTTTCTCCTTCATCACTTTAAATATGTGCTGCCACTCCCTTCTGGCTTGCAGAGTTTCTGCTGAAAGATCAGCTGTTAACCTTATGGGGATTCCCTTGTGTGTTATTTGTTGTTTTTCCTTTGCTGCTTTTAATATGTTTTCTTTGTATTTAATTTTTGACAGTTTGATTAATATGTGTCTTGACATGTTTCTCCTTGGATTTATCCTGTATTGGACTCTGTGCTTCCTGGAGTTGATTAACTATTTCCTTTCCCATATTAGGGAAGTTTTCAACTATAATCTCTTCAAATATTTTCTCAGTCCCTTTGTTTTTCACTTCTTCTACTGGAACCCCTATAATTCGAATGTTGGTGCATTTAATGTTGTCCCAGAGGTCTCTGAGACTGTCCTCAGTTCTTTTCATTCTTTTTTCTTTATTCTGCTCTGCAGTAGTTATTTCCACTATTTTAATTTCCAGGTCACTTATCTGTTCTTCTGCCTCAGTTATTCTGCTATTGATCCCTTCTAGAGTATTTTTAATTTCATTTATTGTGTTGTTCATCATTGCTTGTTTCCTCTTTAGTTCTTCTAGATCCTGGATAAATGTTTCTTGCATTTTCTCTGTTCTATTTCCATGATTTTGGATCATCTTTACTATCATTATT
Source organism: Aethalodelphis obliquidens (assembly GCF_003676395.1). Lineage (NCBI taxonomy): Eukaryota > Metazoa > Chordata > Mammalia > Artiodactyla > Delphinidae > Aethalodelphis > Aethalodelphis obliquidens. The sequence continues at coordinate 5,644,691 of NW_020837978.1, read as the reverse complement.
CTGAATTCTTTTTCAGGTAGACTGCCTATCTCCTCTTCATTTGTTAGGTCTGGTGGGTTTTTATCTTGCTCCTTCGTCTGCTGTGTGTTTTTCTGTCTTCTCATTTTGCTTATCTTACTGTGTTTGGAGTCTCCTTTTTGCAGGCTGCAGGTTCGTAGTTCCCGTTGTTTTTGGTGTCTGTCCCCAGTGGCTAAGGTTGGTTCAGTGGGTTGTGTAGGCTTCCTGGTGTAGGGGACTAGTGCCTGTGTTCTGGTGGATGAGGCTGGATCTTGTCTTTCTGGTGGGCAGGTCCACGTTTGGTGGTGTGTTTTGGGGTGTCTGTGGCCTTATTATGATTTTAGGCAGCCTCTCTGCTAATGGGTGGGGTTGTGTTCCTATCTTGCTAGTTGTTTGGCAGAGGGTGTCCAGCACTGTAGCTTGCTGGTCATTGAGTGAAGCTGGGTGTTGGTGTTGAGATGGAGATCTCTGGGAGATTTTTGCCGTTTGATATTATGTGGAGCTGGGAGGTCTCTTGTGGACCAGTGTCCTGAAGTTGGCTCTCCCAGCTCAGAGGCACAGCATTGACTTCTGTCTGCAGCACCAAGAGCCTTTCATCCACACGGTTCAGAATAAAAGGGAGATAAAGTAGAAAGAGAGAGAGAGAGAGAGAGGAAGAAAGGAAGGAAGAAAGAGAAAAGAAACTAAAGTAAGGTAAAATAAAATAAAGTTATTAAATAAAAAAAATTATTAAGAAAAAAAATTTTTTTAAGTAAAAAACAAAAAATGGACGGATAGAACTCTAGGACTAATGATGGAAGCAAAGCTATACAGACAAAATCTCACACAGAAGCATACACATACACACTCACAAAAAGAGGAAAAGAGGGAAAGATAATAAATCTTGCTCTCAAAGTCCACCTCCTTAATTTGGGATTCGTTATCTATTCAGGTATTCCACAGATGCAGGTACATCAGGTTGACTGTGGAGCTTTAATCCACTGCTCCTGAGGCTGCTGGGAGAGATTTCCCTTTCTCTTCTTTGTTCGCACAGCTCCCGGTGTCCAGCTTTGGATTTGGCCCCGCCTCTGCGTGTAGGTCGCCGGAGGGCGTCTGTTCTTCGCTCAGACAGGACGGGGTTAAAGGAGCCGCTGATTCGGGGGCTCTGGCTCACTCAGGCCGGGGGAGGGAGGGGCTTGGAGGCGGGGCGGGCATGCGGCGGCAAAGGCCAGCGTGACGTTGCACCAGCCGCGCTGTGCGTTCTCCCCAGGAAGTTGTCCCTGGATCCCGGGACCCTGGCAGTGGCGGGCTGCACAGGCCCCCCGGAAGGGAGGTGTGGAGAGTGACCTGTGGTCGCACACAGGCTTCTTGGTGGCGGCAGCAGCCTTAGCGTCTCCTGCCCGTCTCTGGGGTCCGCGCTGTTAGCCGCAGCTCACCCCCATCTCTGGAGCTCCTTTAAGCGGCGCTCTGAATCCCCTCTCCTCGCGCACCAGGAAACAAAGAGGGAAGAAAAAGTCTCTTGCCTCTTCGGCAGCTCCAGACTTTTCCCCGGACTCCCTCCCGGCCAGCCGTGGCACATTAACCCCCTTCAGGCTGTGTTCACGCCACCAACCCCAGTCCTCTCCTGGCGCTCCAACAGAAGCCCGAGCCTCAGCTCGCAGCCCCGCCCGCCCCGGCAGGTGAGCAGACAAGCCCCTCGGGCTGGTGAGTGCCGGTCGGCCCTGATCCTCTGTGCGGGAATCTCCCCGCTTTGCCCTCCGCACCCCTGTTGCTGTGCTCTCCTCCGTGGCCCCAAAGCTCCCCCTCCGTCACCCGCAGTCTCCGCCCGCGAAGGGGCTCCTAGTGTGTGGAAACCTTTCCTCCTTCACGGCTCCCTCCCACTGGTGCAGGTCCCGTCCCTATCCTTTTGTCTCTGTTTATTCTTTTTTCTTTTGCCCTACCCAGGTACGTGGGGAGTTTCTTGCCTTTGAGGTGGTCTAAGGTCTTCTGCCAGCGTTCAGTAGGTGTTCTGTAGGAGTTGTTCCACGTGTAGATGTATTTCTGATGTATCTGTGGGGAGGAAGGTGATCTCTGCATCTTACTCTTCCGCCATCTTCCCCCTCTCTGAGTTTTTTTTTTTTTAATGTTTTAATTTCAGTCTTTTACATGTAGCTGTCCAGTTTTCCCAGCATTAAAACAGTTTTAACACTTGTTTTTTGAAACTAGTTATAATCTACATTAATTATGCCTGATATATATTCTTAATCCCTGTTCACTCCTGGCCTCATATCTTAAGACCTCTGTTTATTTTAGAATTCAATTTTGTATATTATATAACCCCAAAGATCACTTTCCTTCCCTTAACACTAGGAAAAATATCACAGGAAATTCTGAAGAATTTCAGTCTCTAAAGTGGGAGACCTTAAGATCTGAAAGTAAATTTAACTATAATAAGCTGTAGGAGGTAAGATCTGTGGAAGTTTGGGTTGTAAATTAGCCTCTTCAGAATATGAATTCCTCATGCTATCACTTAATTTACTCCGTGCTAAATTATTCCCACAGAGTAACCAAACCCAGTCTGTGTTTAATATGAGGCTATGCAACACTTCCTTGCCATTTTTATGTTTAAGAACCATTTTTCCTCTTGTGGCATTCCTTGCAGAAATGAAATCTGTGAAATTATTGTGAGTCCTTTCTTAGGGTCCTTGTGGTGAGTACAGTGAGGTGTGGCCTGATGACTCATCCTGTGTAACTAGCGCCACTCTATCCAGGAACCGAGCCGTATCCATAAATGTATGAGCTCCAACACCAGATGTCAAAAAGTCAGCATTTATTTAGGAAAGGAAATATGTCATTGAGTGATTAACTCCTAGAAGCAACAGTTAAACTTTTGAATCATTTGAATTTATTTTAAAGTGCCACTATTCTTCTTTACTTCGTAGTTGGAATTATTTACTAGACACTTGGGTTTTCAATGAGAAAATAACATGGACACCTGTCCACATCAAGAGTTTTCTCTTTGTGGTTAGTCTGTAAAGTTAGCTGGAGAAACTCAGCAGTTAATAATTTCCTGCTTTGAGAGGAGCTTTTGAACCTTTCCAGGATTGTACCTGGGTGGATTCCATTCAGGTGTGCATTCCCTGAGTCAGAGAGCCACCTGTACACGTGGAAGGATGCTGGGAGCCATATGCAGATGGCATAGTGACATGGCGGTGTAGACTGGTTCTAAGAAGTTTCATTCAAGGAACATGTGGCCCCAAAAATCTTTCTCAGTGGGCTTCCCTGGTGGCGCAGTGGTTGAGAGTCCGCCTGCCGATGCAGGGGACACGGGTTCGTGCCCCGGTCCGGGAGGATCCCACATGCCGCGGAGCGGCTGGGCCCGTGAGCCATGGCCGCTGAGCCTGCGCATCCGGAGCCTGTGCTCTGCAACGGGAGAGGCCACAACAGTGAGAGGCCCGCATACCACACACACAAAAAAGAATATAGTTCTTAAAAAACCTAATTTTTATTAGTTTTTCATTCTTGCATATTCATCGTAGAAAATTTAGACTACACAAACCAAAAAGAAGAAAATAAAAATTATCCATCATCCTATTACTCAGATATAACCAGATACCACTTAGATATATGTTTCAGAAGGTACCTTCCAGCCTTTTAATTATATAATAATAATGAACATTTATTGTGTATATAACAATAGTTAACATGTTAGCATGCTGCTAGGCCTATCACTTGCAGCATCTCATTTAATAAATGGCCTCAGGCTTTGCATGTGTTTCGTGGCAGTTTTTATTTTATTTTATTTTTTTTGCGTTACGCGGGCCTCTCACTCTTGTGGCCTCTCCCGTTGCGGAGCACAGGCTCCGGACACGCAGGCTCAGCGGCCATGGCTCACGGGCCCAGCCGCTCCACAGCATGTGAGATCTTCCCGGACTGGGGCACGAACCTGTGTCCCCTGCATCAGCAGGCGGACTCTCAACCACTGTGCCACCAGGGAAGCCCAGTTTTTAATTTAATATATTGTGTGATGCTTTCCTTTTCACTAAATATTCTACTAAGGCATCATTTTAAATGGCTGCATGGTGTTTTAACATATGATGTATTTAATCAAATGTTTAAAATTTTTGAACTTTTTCCTATTATGATAAATGCTAGTGATGAGCATATTGTTTATAATAGCAAACAAAACAAAATAAAACCCGACAAGCAAGAAAATATTTGTAACCTCCAAAATTATTTCCTTAGGATAAATTCTTAAAAACAGTTCTGAAAACAAGCACTTGGATAATTTTAAGACTTTTTTTTTTTTTTTTTTTTTGCGGTACTCGGGCCTCTCACTGTTGTGGTCACTCCCGTTGCTGAGCACAGGCTCCGGACGCGCAGGCTCAGCGGCCATGGCTCACGGGCCCAGCCGCTTCGCGGCATGTGGGATCTTCCCGGACCGGGGCACGAACCCATGTCCCCTGCATCGGCAGGCGGACTCTCAACCACTGCACCACCAGGGAAGCCCAATTTTAAGACTTTTAATAGGTATTGCCAAGAGAATATCCCTTTTTGCATTCAGCATCCGTATTTCCAGAACATAAGGATGGGCTGGTATTTTTCCATCATGTAAACAATCTGTTAATTTAGGACACAATGAACTGCTACTCCTCTTGGTCTGTCCCTTCAGCAGCTGCAGCTTTGGAGTTGCCAGGAAGTCGCCTGACTGGCCAAATCATGGACATCTTGGCCATCATCAGAAAGAACACAAATAGCCGATGTTGGTGAGGGTGTGGAGAAAAGGGAGCCCTGCTGCACTGTCGGTGGGAATGCCAGTTGGTGCACACACTATGGAGAACAGTATGAATGCTTCTCAAAAAACTAAAAATAGAACTACCGTATGACCCAGCAATTCCACTCCTGGGTATATATCTGAAAAAAACCAAGAACACTAATTTGAAAAGATACACACACCCCAATGCTCATAGCAGCATTGTTTACAATTGCCAGTATATGGAATCAGCCTGAGTGTCCATCAACAGATGGATGGATAAAGAAGATGTGGTGTATATGTACAATGGAATACTACTCAGCCATAAAAAAGAATGAAATTTTGCCATTTGCAGCAACATGGATGGACTTGGAGGGCATTAAGCTAAGTGAAATAAGTCAGACAGAGAAAGACAAATACTGTATGATATCACATGTGGAATCTAAAAAATACAAGAAACTAGTGAATACAACAAAAAAGAAGCAGACTCACATATATAGAGAACAAACTAGTGGTTACCAGTGGGGAGGGGCATTACATGGACAGGAGAGTGGGAGGTACAAACTATTGGGTGTAAGATGGGCTCAAGGATGTACTGTACAACATGGGGAACATAGCCAATATTTCATCATAACTATAAATGGAAAGTAACCTTCAGATGTTGTATAAAAAATTTTTAAACTTTTTTAAAATAAAAAAAATTATCATGGACATGCTACTGGGCTCATGGTACCTACTTGTAACAGTAGGGGAGGCAACACAGTTGCCTTTCTTTCAATTCAGAGAAATGAATCCTAATAAGTTTGTATAAATTCAAATACCTAGTGAAAGTTTTTATAGGTTAAAACATACACTGCAACTTTTTTTTCCATAGTCCCTCCTATCAGCATAACATCTAGTTTCTGAGATGTGGCTGAGGAATTATCAAGAAAGGTTAGAGGGCTTCCCTGATGGCGCAGTGGTTGAGAGTCCGCCTGCCGATGCAGGGGACACGGGTTCGTGCCCCGGTCCGGGAAGATCCCACGTGCCGCGGAGCGGCTGGGCCCGTGAGCCATGGCAGCTGAGCCTGCGCGTCCGGAGCCTGTGCTCCGCAACAGGAGAGGCCACAACAGTGAGAGGCCCGCGTACAGGAAAAAAAAAAAAAAAGAAAGGTTAGAAGGAGGTGGAAGTCTAGCCCAGCAATGTGGGGATACTTGAACTTGGAGATCACATCGGATAATCTTACACCCTTCTGGGCTCTGGGCATCTTGAGACATGCAGTATCTACCATCAGCCCTGGAAAAGTCCCCCAAAGGTTCTGGATGTTCTCAACTAAGGCACTAAGGAGATCGCTTAGATCCTCTATATGACCTCACCAGTGTCCTGCAACAATTGATAAAATAAATGTGAAGATGCTATGTAATATTCACATCAAATAGTAGAGACATTAAGAGGTCAACTCTAATAGACCCTTAACACAAAAGAAGTTTATAATTTTCTTTTAAGACCAAAGAGGATGCCAGTATTGGTTAAACATTAGAGAACTGTAAAAATTCCATCTCAGGAGACAAAAAGAATAATAGTGTTCAAGGAAATTTGACCTCAAACCTCTCCCCCACTTATATGCTTCCCAGTTGCCTCCTTGGTTTAGATTTTATTCTGAAACTTTCTCTCTGGCATCATCTGGTACTATGCTTGTGACTTCATTTTGTCCCCTAGAGAAAATGGTGTAATGTAATTAGAAACCTTAAAAAAAATTTTTACTCACAAAAATACCAAGCACAAAAGTTAAAAACAAAACAAAAAAACCCCTAAGTAATTATGAGTCTCTCCCCCTCCAAATAAATAATTAGACTCAAGTGTGGGTTATTCAGAAAAGGAATTCACTGATAAATGACTAGTAATAATAGTTCCTTTTTCTTTGCAGAATCAAACTGTAAAAAAAAATAGTTAAATATCATTTGCACGTGGGTGGGCTTATCAGTACTTCCTGTGTTAGGTTAGAAGGTGGGAAGTAGTAACATATTTACTTTGGTCACAGTGGCTGCTGGTTGAGAGTTCTAGTTTGTTCCAAATTATTTTACTAACCAGTCATTTATAATAGGCTTCCTGCATTCATACTCTACCTACACCTTTCAAAGAAGCACTTAAAGTCAGTCCAGAACTGTTTCTTAGGTTACAGTATTTTTAAGGCTAAAACAACTTCTTGTATCGTCAATGGTACACTTAATACATGTTCACTGATAAGCATGTGGTTTAAAAAATGAATGTGTCGCCTTGAGGGAGAAGTAAAATCATGAATTTAAAGTGGGATACTCTTTAGCTAAGCCCCGAAGAATATAATTCCTGGTATAACATTTTAAGTCTCAATATTATACATTGAGTTTAAATATTGATGTTGCTTTCCAAACAAGTTTTCCATTGAAAGTGTTACTATTTCAAATTTGCATACTTCTTCACTATGGTATTTATTGCATGTTGGAATATACCTTCAATTTTATAAGGAAAGTTAACGATGATAAAATAAGCATAAGCTTATGTTCTCACCAACTTTCCAAAAAGAGCTCTACCCAATAAATGAGATATGACTTGGCTGGTGTGAAACCTATTAAAATGTACTGTAGCTTAAGTGATTATATGTAGTATTTAACAACATCTTTTACTGAATTCAGTAGACTTAAGCATTATTACAGTTGTTTATAGCCTGTATGTATGTATACACATGCACACACTTCTTAAAACTGGGCACGATATTTAAAACAGAAAACATGATTCTTATATATTCAACAAGGACGCTTATTAATCATGTGTCAAACACTTATATGCCATGTCGTTACAATAATTTTTTGTTGTTGTTAGAGGTCATAGTAACTGTGCCCTTTTTCATGGCAATTAAACATTCATCTTTAAAATGGCACTTATGGCTACTTTAGTTATTTGTGGATGCTTCCAGTTTTAAAGACAGCTTTACTAAAAGTTTTCAAGATATGTGGAGATGCTTAATATAGGATCCTCAAATTCTTTTTTTTTCAGTCACACCACGCAGGGTCTCAGTTCCCTGATCCCGACCAGGAATTGAACCCAGGCCCCCTGCAGTGGAAGCTCAGAGTCCTAACCACTTGACCGCCAGAGAAGTCCCTCAAATTCTTAATGATGCCCTCTTATTATTTTGCCTGTGTGTGTGTGTGTTTGCCTTTCCTTAAGCTCCTTCATTTCCCCCCCACACTCCCATCGTGTGGCTGGATCATGAGAAACTTTATGCCTTTGAATACACCCAGAGTTGCTGCAAAATCCCTCTTCATGACAATTCTTCCTTCTCTGATGGATTTCCTTTCAGACTCTCTCCTTAAAAGATGCCCATACCTGACTTTATTAAAACTAGGACTTCCAAGAAACGTTTGGGTAATTGAAACAATATAGCACTTAAAAATGGGGGCAGAGGAGACCAGCGTCCAGGAACCTGGCTCTCCCCTGAGTCCGCCTCTGGCTGGACTTTCACGTGAGCTCAAGAGATGCGCTGGGCATCCTCCCTGCTCCTCACTGCTGATTTGCACAAGGAAGAGGAAAAGTAGTAAACTAGAAGCAGCTTTTCCACCCTCAAGCAAAAGACGTTTTCTCCTTTGAAATGGAAGAAATGTCATCTTTGTCATTAATTCACAAATCTTTATGGAGGTCCCCAGAATTGTGTTAGGCCTTGGGGAAACAGAAATGCAGAAAAGACAACCTTTGACATCTCTGAGCTTCTGGTTTTGGGAGGGAGGGAGATCATCAACAGGTAATGACGCGATGAATAGTCTCCAGAAAAGAAGTGTCCTTGACTGTGGAGGGCAGAAAATCAGGAATGTTCCCAGAAGTCAACACCTGAGTCTCAGGGAAGGAGTTGGCCAGCTCCCAACTCTACTAGCAGACTCTGCTCGATACCAGTTGAGTAAAACAAACCCTCATCTCTCATGATAACCCTTTGTTCCTGAGAACTTTCTGTACTTGCCTCAAGGATGTTATGTGGAAAGATTTCTAGAATATGTCTGGAAATGTTCTTCCTTGAATGGGAAAGGCTTTCTTGATTCCTGACCAGATGTGTTTCAGGAAGAAGGAGGCATTGACTGAAAGCCGTAGAAGCCAACCATAGAAGAAGAGAAAGCATGCCTAGTCCTTCTTTGTAGAATTCAGTTTAAAGACAAACAGACAATATGTGAAGTTATTTGCACTCTTTGTTGGGAGTCATGATCCAAGTATGATCGTGGAAAGGTGATTTTCGAGGACCAGAATTGGTGAATCACACACATTTGTAAGAACACGGCAGTAATTTTAGATCAAGTGAAACGGCCAGTTGAGGAGCTGCTGGGGGGATCGGATGGGCCATTATTGAAATCGGGCAGAGCGCCCCAGAACTCCCAGGAATTGGTGAAGCTCCTAGGCTAACCTGGGGCAGGAGCCGGGGGAATAGGTGGGTCCCCAGCAACCTGGGAGACTTGGTCTACCTTGATTTAGGTGAAAGCATGTCTACCCTCCAATGACCCCTGACCCTTGACAAGGTATTAAGAATCTGCATGGGGCTTCCGTGGTGGCTCAGTGGTTAAGAATCCACCTTCCAATGCAGGGGACACGGGTTCAAGCCCTGGTCTGGGAGGATCCCACATGCCACACAGCAACTAAGCCCATGCGCCACAACTACTGAACCTGCGGTCTAGAGCCCGCGAGCCATAACTACTGAGCCCGTGTGCCACAAGCCCGTGCTCCGCAACAAGAGAAGCCACCGCAGTGAAAAGCCCGCACACCGCAACGAAGAGTAGCCCCCACTCGCCACAACTAGAGAAAGCCCACGTGCAGCAACAAAGACCCAACGCAGCCAAAAATAAATAAATAAATTTATTTTGCAGAAAAGAATCTGCATGATGGTGGCAACTGTTATGAAGGCAAAAAAGACAAAGAATGTTGAGACTGAGGACACTTGGGTGCTCATCCCGTCTTTGCCATTTGCTAACTCTCTATCACACGCAGCACAAACCTTAGTGTCCTTAACTGCTTTTTCCCATTTCTAAACATGGGGGATACATCAAGGTATATCATCAAGGATGCGTTAAGGAAGGGTCAAGGGAGAAAAAGGAGGTGAGGCACCGCACAAGAGGGCTTTCTGCAGACAAGGTATTGCTTTGTGCCTTGGGGTGCATCTGTGGAGCTTCTAAGAAGGCCAAGGGCATCCTATGAAAGGAAAATCACGCTGAGAAGGGAAGTCATTTAGGAAAACTGTTGCTTTATCTCTATTAGAATTTTAAGATTCTCCAACAATAAATATTAATAGGTTACTTATAAAATGTTAAAAACTGGAAGAGTACAGAAGTAGAACTGTGTTTTTTAAAGGAATATTTTGTCAGTTAAGGAAATTTAATGTAAAAGAAACAACTTACTTGTTTTCCTCTTTGAATACAGGTCCATAATCCTTCATTGTTCTGAAATCCAAAGAACTTTCAAAACAAATAATTTTTAGAATAAGTTTTCAGCAAGCTTGTTTGATGGTAAAACATAACCTGAGGGCTTCCCTGGTGGCACAGTGGTTGAGAGTCTGCCTGCCGATGCAGGGGACACGGGTTCGTGCCCCGGTCCGGGAAGATCCCACATGCCGCGGAGCGGCTGGGCCTGTGAACCGTGGCCGTTGAGCCTGCGCGTCCGAAGCCTGTGCTCCACAGCGGGAGAGGCCACAACAGTGAGAGGCCCGCATACCGCAAAAAAAAAAAAACCATAACCTGTTTTTTAGGCTAGTCTTTATTTATTGCTTTACTTACACTTTTTGTAATTGTACCGACTGATAGCATGCTACCTAATACATAATACAAGAACCATTTTAACTTTTTTTTTATTGAAGTATAGTCGATTTACAATGTTGTGTTTGTCTCAGGTGTAGAGCAAAATGATTCAGTTTTATATCTATCTGTATTCTTTTTCAGATTCTTTTCCCATATAGGTAATTACAAAATATTGAGTTTAGTTCCCTGTGCTATACAGTAGGTCCTTGTTGTTTATTTATTTTATATATAGTAGTGTGTATATGTCAATCCTAATCTCCCAATTTATCCCTCCCACCACCCCCTTTCCCCTTTGGTAACCATAAGTTTTCTGTGTCTGTGAGTTTGTTTCTGTTTTGTAAATAAATTCATTTGTATCATTTTTTTTTAGATTTCACATATAAATGATATATGATATTTGTCTTTCTCTGACTTACTTCACTTGTATGATAATCTCTAGGTCCATCCATGTTGCTGCAAATGGCATTATTTCATTCTTTTTTATGGCTGAGTAATATTCCATTGTATATATGTACCACATCTTCTTTATCCGTTCCTCTGTCAGATGGAAACTTATGTTGTTTCCATGTCTTGGCTATTGTAAATAATGTTTCAGTGAACATTGGGGTGCATGTATCTTTTCAAATTATGGTTTTCTCCAGGTGCATGCCCAGGAGCGGGATTGCCGAGGAATGGGATTGCCGTGGGATCATATGGTAGCTCTATTTTTAGTTTTTTAAGGAACCTCCATACTGTACTCCATAGTGGCTGTACCGATTTACATTCCCACCAATGCTGTAGGAGGTTTCCCTTTTCTCCACACCCTCTCCAGCATTTATTATTTGTAGCCTTCTTCATGATGGCCATTCTGACTGGTGTGAGGTGATACCTCATTGTAGTTTCGATTTGCATTTCTCTAGTAATTAGTGATGTTTAGCATTTTTTCATGTGCCTATTGGCCATCTGTATGTCTTCTTTGGAGAAATGTCTATTTAGATCTTCTGCCCATTTTTTGATTGGGTTGTTTGTTTTTTCGATATTGAGCAGTTTGTATAGTTTGGAAATTAATCCCTTGTCAAGAACCATTTTAACTTTTGACGATCTGAAAAATTCTGATATATCTTGACGCCAGAGGTTTCATATAAGGAATCGTGTACCTGAATGTGCATATTAAACTCATGAATAAAACAAATACTCCAGTGGCTCTTTCTAGAGCTTTAGTCAGGATAAATGCAAGGACCTCAGGTCTGGTAACTTTTCTGAGGGCATCATTCAATACAGCAGACACTTATTGAATTGGTACTTTGAGGAGAATATCAAGATTAACAAGAAGTGATTGCTGCCCCCAAGGAATTTGAATTATAGTGGGGAATGTATTTCCACTTAAAGTTAATGCAAATTACATTGAAATCAATGCTGTAACAGGACTATAGTCAGAGAGCAGACATGGGTGAGGGTCCGGGAACCCTGCGGGGGAAGGAGGGGTCCAGACTGCCTGGGGGAGGTTGAGAGAGAACTGTCTTAGGTCCTGACATTTTCATTCCTTTTTCTTTCTAAGTAATACATTGTGTTGTTGACACCTTTCTGTGAGATCTAAGAGGCCCTAAGGAATGAGCATTCCCAAAATATTCCCCAGGGTTCTGAGATGCACTTTAAGGGCTACCACTCCTTTAGAATTAGGGCGAGCAGTAGTGAAGAGTCTTCTGAACCAGAGGGGGCGCTGTTGCATGGAGGCTGTCTCACCCAGATCTGGTGTTCCCAAATTCGTTACCTGAAACGGTAATGTTAAAGCCCCCTTCCTTTTCCCCCTTTGGTGGTTGATATTAAAACACATCGGTTGTAAAGCCATGCAAAAAAAGTAGTGGATAGTGAAGGAATATTTTATTAGTTAAGGAAATTTAATGTAAAAGAAGTTATTTGTAACTTCTCTTTGAATATAGGTAAGTTATTTGCTTTTCTCTTTGAATATAGGTCCACAACCCTTCATTGTTCTGTTTTATTGTTTGAAATCCAAAGAGCTTTCAAAACAATTTTTAGAATAAGTTGGATTAAAACATAATTAAAATCAGTTTTACCACTGAATCCTAAATGCACGAGACCAAGCCCTGAAAGTGAATAAATGGGAGAACAGGAAATTTTTTCCCCCCAAAGCCTCATTTGTGTCCAGGTGCCTTGTGGTTCTGGTGCCATTTGTTCCTTTGAAATTGTACCCTTTTGATTTCTTTCCACTTTTATGATTACAGCATATACAGCTCCATAATATGGATAGAATAGCATTTCCAGAATCACATGTAAAGGTGTGTGTCCTTTAATGGAAGAGAATTTGAGCATAGAAAAATGTGTCCAGCATTCCTTCAAACACAGGGGAGCAGCTGCAGAGTTAGCAGGCAGGAAGCACCCTCTTTCTGACCTTTGACAACTTCGGTCTATACGTGGCATGTTTGAGTTCTGGCAGCCTCACTGAAAAGTCCCTGTGATTAGCGAGATAGCAGGAATAGTTAGCAGAAGGCTAACAGCACAATCGCACATGTACTCTCAAACTCACCAGGTAGGTAGAACAAACATACAGGGATCGGATGTTGTCACCCAGCTGTGCAAAGCAAAAGAGGTTCCTGGTGTTGGAAATCAGCTTCAGCCGACCAGCTGTTACGTTGATGGATGGGAGAGGATTAGAAACGGCTGAATGTGAATTGAAATGTGAACCAAAGGAAGGTTCGCGTCCCATATTCCATTGATAGCAAAAGCTGTCTACCTCACCGCCAATGCCTGCTCCGTGGTTACATGGAAGCAGCGGCTTCACCCATACTGTTACCGAGTCCAAGCTCAGACTGCTTGCCGCACGACAGGCCAATACCTCGAGACACGAGTTTTGGGGGCCAGGAATGGCGACTTCATTCAGAAGCCAGCAGACTGAGACGATGTCAGACTAGTGTTCCAAAGAACCACCTTGCCCAGGTTTGATGCTAGTTTCTTTTAAATAACAAAGAGCGGGGAAGCAAGGAAGTAAAGTAAGAAAGGTGGTCAGTTGTTGCAGATACGTCCTGGCTCCAGCCAGACTCCGGAGGGTATGTGGCAATTTCTTCTTTCCTGCAGCCACTCACAGGTGGACCTGATCAGGGCTAAACGAAGGTATTCTAGCGTAATGCTCAGGCATGGGAGGCCCGAGCCTGGGAGGGTTCCAGGAGATGGGCCACTATGTATATCTTAAGTTATAGGCAACATCCCTTTAGTGATTAACTTGTAGCAAAAGCAATAGAATACAAATGTCCAAGTAAAAGAAACAGATCCAGTACGGAGTCAGATTTGTTCTTCCCCATTTACAATACTTTGTGGGGAAAGGGCTTCTCCTGAGAGCCCTGGGCCATGCCTGTACAGGCACAGATGGAGCGGGCTGTGAGCAGGGGTGGGGGCCGCAGGCTGTCCCCCTTCCCAGACAGCCGGCACCGCGGCTGGAGCTTTCTTAGTGGCTTTGCTGGGTTTACCTCTCACTGGTCTCATATTTTGCTGTTAAGAAGCACGGAGAGGAAGATCAGAAAAGGGAGTTCACTGTGACACCAGAGAAGAGATGGCTCCTTAAAGAGCTGTGGTCCAAGGGGCAGAAGCCATCTAGGCAGCTGGCACTGTTCCCAGGATGCAGGTCTCCTTCCGAAACAGAAGGATATTCTGAGACTCAGTCTCACCCAGTGAAGGGAAGACTTGGATGGTGTTTGACTCTGCTCAGGCCGCCACAGCAAAGGACCACAGACCGCGGGGCTTAAACCACAGAATTTTGTTTTCTCGTAGTTCTGGAGGCTGGAAGTCCAAGATCAAGGTGCCAGCAGTGTTGGTGTCTTCTGAGGCGTCTCTCCCTGGTTTGCAGACGGTTGTCTTCTCCCTGTGTCCTCACATGGTCTATCCTCTGTGTGCATCTGTCCTAATCTCTTCATCTTATAAGGACGCCAATTATATTAGATCAAGGCCAATCCATATGACCTCTTTTAACTTAATTACCTCTTTAAAGTTCTCATTAACTTAAATACGGTCACATTCCAAGGTGTTAGGACTTCGACATATGAAGCGGAGGGGGGCAGATTCAGCCCATAGATAACAAACGGCACCTTAGAGTCTGTGTCTCTCACCAGCTAAACCCAGGCACGCTTACTGGCCGGACAGGATGGGATGGCAGTGGTGTAACTAGGAAGGACACCTCAAGGACCTCCAAGACAGCCCCATTTGGACTTAGCTTTAGAGCTCTAGTGTCAAGTCCTGTCACTAGGCCTTTTTTTTGCATTTACAAAAACAGCTATTGTCTTATATGGGGACCAAATTTAGAGCTGCTTTGGAAACACTTTCTTCTGAGAAAAGAGTGGATTTCTTCCTTCACTTCTTCCAAAACAAGAAGGGTGTAGGGCATTTCTTAAAAATCCATATGAGTCCCTTGCTATTGTGTCTGTTTTGCAGACAAAACACTTTGCCAGGAAGTCTTTGGCAGACAGCCCCCTAACTCAGAAATTCCAGGCTCCATGACAGATGTGAGCAGCTACCCTGCTGACGGGAGCTGCCCAACTGCACGTAGCAGGACAACGCCCCCAAGATGCCCGGTGTCTTCGTTGATAGGAAAGGATGCTGCTGTGGCTGTTGGGATTTGGCTGGAAGAACAGGAATAACACCACTATGTTAATGAAAAATGCAAAGGGAGTTTTAATGGAGCAGAGAAGTTACAGTTACATCACTGGGGTTTGCCCATCATGAAATACATTTGGTTTATTTTATATTATGTCTGACCTACTTGTGTGGGGCTGTAGATTCTTCCATGTTTAGTAAAGTTGAGCAAGAAGGCACAACTGACTAAATACTAGATATTCAAGACCTGGTTTTTGGTGTTGCTCAAAAGGTTCACGGTTCTCCCATTATTTGTAAGCATGGAGACTGAAGACCTGATTTTGTTGCCTTAATGGAATCAGTTATTAAAGTGTCTTAAACTTTGGTCTTCTTTACACACATGGATTTAAAAAAAGAATTAAAAAATAGAAGATAATGACATAACTAGAAGAAATTAAATTTGGACTAAAATTCTTTAAAAGGAGATTTTTATTTCTATGGAGATATAATTTTACTAAAAATTTTAAAAGAAGTAGATGAAAATGTACTTGTTAACACAAGTGTTTATAAACAACTTTAAAATTAATTTCATTGCCTTAAGTGTCAGAAATTTTGAGTCAAACAAAGGAAATTTGGACCTGCTTATTAAATGAAATAGGTATGCTGAATGAGGCATCATTCTTTAAAGAGGAATAAACTGATGCTAATTCTTTAGACACTTGAAGGCACCAGCACTGAGAGGTTTTGTTGTTTTTTCACAGATGGGTGTTAATTCACTCTGAATTGGCATACATATAATAAATGTTAACAATATTTCTAAATCAGCTGTTCATAAAATAAAATACAATAAAGGCTGAGGAATCTCTCATTGGACAGCGAGGGCATTAACTTTCATTTGAACTTCTCAATTCAAAGGAAACAAATTCATGAATAGATTCTCTTTAATCATGAAGGCAGTGTCTAATTTACAGTCTATTTATCTATGATGCAAAAAGGGAATGAAAGTTATAATTTTTCAAGTTTAAAAAGTGCTTTTTAGGAAAACCATGTTGTTTAAAAGCAAAAGAAGGGGAAGAAAGCCCTGCTATAATCGCTACACCTAAAGTAATTATGCTCTCATTAAAAAAAAAAAGTCCCTGGGCTTCCCTGGTGACGCAGTGGTTGAGAGCCCGCCTGCCGATGCAGGAGACACGGGTTTGTGCCCCAGTCCGGGAGGATCCCACATGCCGCGGAGCGGCTGGGCCCATGAGCCATGGCCGCTGAGCCTGCGTGTCCGGAGCCTGTGCTCCACAACGGGAGAGGCCACAACAGTAAGAGGCCCGCATACCGCAAAAAAAAAAAAAAAAAGTCCCAGATTGCTATAGACTGAGTATTCATATCTCCCCAAATTTCATTTGTTGAGAGCCTAACTCCCAATGCAATGCTGCTACCAGGTGAGGCCCTTGGGTTCTGATTAGGTCATGAGGGTGGAGCCCTCATGAATGGGATTTGTGCCCTTATAAAAGAGACCCCAGAGAGCTCCCTTCCCCCTTCTGCCATGTGAGAACACATGGAAAAGACAGTTGTCTATGAACCAGGAAGCAGGCACTCCTCACAGGACACCAAATCTACTGACACTTTGGTTTTGAACTTACCAGCCTCCAGAACTGGGAGAAATAAATTTCTCTTGCTTATAAGCCACCCAGGCTCCGGTACTCTGTCGTAGCAGCCTGAATGGACTACGACAGGGACTTGCAGATAAAGAGGCCTGGCTTTTGGATACAATTTATTTCTAAACACTCATCCGCCACCAGTTCCTAAAGAAATAATCTAAGAAGTATATAATTGGGGAAAGCATCCATTTATACAGAAAGCTAAGGAATCAAATCATCAAAATGGCAGAAATAAACCCCTCCTGAAGGTATGGCATGGCCTTCTGGGGAGTAAGTGGGTAAAGTGCTGGCCCCCAGGAGTCACTGGGCTTGGAGGGCTGAGCTCTGGAGGGGAGGGTGGGCTGTGAGACTAACCTGGAAAGCGCCCTGTGAAGGCCGTGGGTGTGTGGACTGTGGGGCTTCCCCACTGACAGTGTCAGTGCAGGACTCAGAGATCTAGGCTGCTGTCATTAGTGGAGAGCTGTGGTTCCCTGCTCTGGAGAGGAAGTTGCCCGAAGTGCAAAGGTGATTGTAATTGTAGTGATAAGCAGCCTGGTGAAATTGGGCTGGAGACCCCGGTGGGGAAAGGACCACTTCCTTGAACAAGAGGCTGCTGGCAGCATCCCAGGATGGTGGCCAACCTTTGCTGACACAGTAACAGCTGTTTAGAAAAATTGGGCTGAAGAGGCAGAATTTCATAGGAGTTCCAGCCATAAGCCTGCGGCCAGGCGAAGTGGCTTCTCTATAGATAAAGGAGGAATTACAGAGACCAGACTCCCTCGTCAGCATAGCGTGTGGCTCTTTGCTACCCTCAGACTGGATCACTGGATTAGCAACAATCAGTAAGCAAGAATAAAACCAATGTGGTGTCTGTGAAAAGATTCTTTATCAGGAAATCCTACCAGGAAGATTCAGAGAAAGTGTACATTTCTAGAAAATATTTGTGGCAAAAAACCCCAATGAATTTCAGATACCATCTGCTCTTTACTCTCAATAATATTAAAAAATGCTCCGCATAAAATTAGATAAACTGTAAAATGATGTGACAGTGGAAGATAATGCTGAGATGCAAGCAGCACTTAAAGGGAAATAAATGAGGTGTGAAGAAATGATTTAAAACTAAGCAGATAACAGCAGTGTTTCAAAACGCATTAGAAGCAGTAAAGAGCAGACTCGACCCTGCCAAAAATTATTTCAGTGATACAGAAGGCAAGCCAGAAAAAATATATGTATATATAATGCAAGAAAAGAGAGGAAAAAGTTGGGGGGATTTCATGGTCATACATGGAGATCCAACATGTGGAAAACTGTATTTCTGAAGATGATACCAAGAACAGATGGAAGAAAAACAATATTTGAACATATATAAAACTTCCTAAAGACTGAAATCTCCCAATTAAAATGGCCCACTGGGTACTAGGCAAAATGAAGAGATTCAAACACTTAACATACCCCGGTGAAAGTTCTGAAATTTATGTAAAAGTAAAGAACCCTATTAATGCCATGAAAGAAGGTATACACAAAAAGGAAAAAAAAAAAGGAAGGAAGGAAGAGAAAGAAAGATAAGAAAGAAAGAAAGAAAGAAACAGAAAAAAAGAAATACAAACTGGCCTCAGGATTTTTTTTTAATAATATGATGCTAAAATCAATGACGCAGTCAATGTCTAGAGTTTTGAGGGAGAAACTTTGTGACCCCAAATTCCTTATGTAGCCAATCTGTCTTTCACCTGTCAAGAACAGGAAAAAACATTTTCAGAGATTCAAGGGCTCATAAACTTACAGTCCATGTGCAGCCCCTTGCTACTCAAAGTGTGGCTCACAGCAGCATTGTATCATCTGGGACCTTGCTGGGAAGCAGAAGCTCTTCTCAGGCCCCACATCAGACCTTCTGAATCAGAATCTGCATTTTAACAAGATCTCCATGTAATTTATATGCACATTAAAGTTCCAGAAGTACTGCTCTAGTAAACCAAGTAATTAATCAAAATGTAAATTGCACCCCCTCCCCCAATAGTGAATCACAGTTGAGGACCACAGTGAACATTTAAATTAAGTACCATAGAATCAAATCTTAATAAGCGTATATTGAAAGTCTACCTATACATTTATATAACATAAAATAATAACCTGAAAATAAATGTCTAAAATCTAATATAAATAGGGAAAGAGAATAGGTGACAGAAAATAAAAAGCCTGTTGCATCATATGGTTCAGCAACATTCAATAAAATTCTTAACTTTTGGGATGTTTTATCCTTGGAATTGGTAAACAAGTATGTATATGTATGTGTGTGTGTATGTGTGTATGTATATATAATATATATATATATTAAATACGTTAAAGACAAATGATACCCAAACTATAAACTAGCTTTAAACAGAGGGCAAAAATTCACATAATGTAAAAGAAAAAAAATCAGAACATATTCTTTGTGAAAATAAATGTAAGTGGGATAAACTCCCCTATTCACAAAAGTAGGCAGATTTCTGTCAGTGAAAATAGCTTTATTACTTATCTTCAAATCAAAGAAAATATAAAGTACAGAGCAGGCACAAAAACTCTCCTGAGCTGCCATTATACACAAATAATCATTATAAATGTTCTGATGATCATTTTTCCAGAAAACAAATCCATTTGGGTTTTACAAATGGGACAATACGATGCATGTAGTTTTTTAACTGCCCATTAAATATGATGTGTCTGGGTGTATTTGTAGCTGTTGTTTGTTTGTTTCATATTTTCATGCTAGGGTTCTCTGGATCTGTGGTTTAATGTATTTCATTCATTTTGAAAATTTCATTTAAAATATTTTTTTCTGCATAGTTATCTCTCTCCTCTTCTTCTGGGAAACTAATTACCCATTGTTACTTCTTTTTCCAGCTCTCGAAGCTCTGTTATGTTTTGTTTTTCACTCTTTTGTTTTCTTTTTGTGTTTCAGTTTGGGTAATTTCTATTAACCGATTTTCAAGTTTATTGATTCTTTTCTCAGCTCTCAAGTCTGCTGAAGAGCCTGTTGAAGGCATTTTTCATCTACAGTACCACAGTTTTCTTTCCCCTAATATTTCCTTTTAACTTTCTCTTCTCACTCCCACTTCTCTGCTGAAGTTTCCCATCTCTTTATGCACATCATATGGTTTTTTCCCCTAAGCGTCTAACATATGAATGATAGTTATTTTAAATTCCTTGTCTGATAGCTCCAATACACGGGTTACCTCTGAATCTGGTTGTGTTGATTGCTTTGTCTCTTGACTTTGGTTTTGCTTTGTTTTTTTTTAAATTTTGTTTTGTGTGTATGTCTTTAATTTATTTTATTTTATTTTTTATTTTTTTTGCGATACGCGGGCCTCTCACTGTTGTGGCCCCTCCCGTTGTGGAGCACAGGCTCCGGATGCGCAGGCTCAGCAGCCATGGCTCACGGGCCCAGCCGCTCCGCGGCATGTGGGATCTTCCCGGACCGGGGCACGAACCCATGTCCCCTGCGTCAGCAGGCGGACTCTCAACCACTGCGCCACCAGGGAAGCCCTGTCTTTAATTTTTGATTGAACGTTAGACATCATGTATAGACCAGTCGGCCCTGAGGTAAATAGTATTTACACATGTAAGTGGGCATACCTGTTCGGTTAGACCTTTAGTGTGGGTGTTGAGTAAATACATTCAGGAGTTGAAGTGGGTTTGAGTTTTCTTGTTATGGTTCCCTTCCATGAAAACTGGCTTCAATTTCTCTAGCATTAGCTTGTGCTTAGGGGCTGGGGTTCCAGAGGGTCTTTCTCAATGTTCCTGCTCTACCCTCAACTTCCAGTCTTCCCTGTGTACCTGTGCCAAAGAGGGAGAGGTCTCTCTTCATGCTCTTGCCCCCTTTCCAGAAGTAGACCGTTCTTGCGTACCACTTGGTGCTTGCTAGCCCTGTGGTGGGGATAGGGAAGGTTGTCCTGGTCCAGCTTCAGTCTTAGGCTGATCCTCTCTGCCTGGGTCTTAGGGGTGGGGCTTTCACAGTGATCCCGCCCCTTTTCCCATGATAGCCAAAATGCCTCGTATCTGTGGTGAGTCTTGTATGCGGTAGTTCCTGCCCCTGCCCTGGATGTAGGAGACTCCTATTCAGTCCCGAACCAAGAATTGTTTCCTGCTCCTTCTCCAGGGGTAAAGGATGTTCCTTTTTTTTTTTTTTAACTTTTCCCCAGCTGCCCCAGCTTACCAGTGTCCCAGCAAACTAAAACTTTTTTTTGTTTTTTAATAGGGGATTAGGGTCCAATCAGAGTTTTGTGCCTTTCCTACAAAAGCAGCCACTCCCATTTTCAAGGTCTACACAATCAAAGGAGTTTCTCTTGGTCTCCTGCTTTGCTCCCGATCTTTCTTGTGAGCATTCAGTGGAGGTCCCTGTAAAAGACCCTGAATGTGAGTGCAAACTCCCTCTGTGTTTGTGCTCTCAGGGGTTCTGTACTCTACGGCTAGCCCACACTTGGCCCTATGCAACTCATTTTAAAATCTAGCTGAATTCTTCTTACTCACGTGTATGGTCCCAGCATCTCTTCCTCCTGTGCCCTGCCGTAGATGAGTCAGTACTTGTGTCCCATTATTCCTTGGAGGGGCCTGACTTTCCTTGCATTTAAGGATACTTTTTTTGTGCTGTGGCCTCCGCTCTCTAATAAGTTCATGAAAGTTAAAATGTTGCCATTTTTCTGGATTTTTCCCCCATTGTTAGAGTGAGGCGGTACTTCTTCCTGCTTTCCCCGTCTGAGGTGGAATCGGGCATGGTTTACAAGTGCTTTACAAGTAATAACTCATCACTTTCTTTCAACAAATCTATAAGGTAGATATTATTATAGTCCGCATTGAACAGATGAAGAAACTTAAGTACAGACATTTAAATTATCCAAAATCACATAGCCAGAAGGGCGAGAACTGAAATTCAAACTTAAGCAGTCCGACGCAGAGGCTGCACCATTCCCCACTAAAATGCAACTGCTGTGCATATTGTAAATGGTCTGAATATACCATTTTTTAAAACCCAGTCCTCTCCTAAGGGATATTAGGTTGTTTCCGATAGTTTTCTATTATAAACAATGCTGCAATTAACTTGTGAAGTTATCTCCCAAAGATAAGGTCCTCAACCTGTTGTGGGTCAAGGGGTATACATGTACTTATTTAAATTTAAAATACCTACTGTCAAATTGCAATAATTTCATTCGTTAAAATTAAATTTAAAGTTTTTTTCAATTACAGAGTTATAAAAGTGATATAACTTTTTTATAACGTGCTTACTGAAAAAAATTCAGATGAAAAATATTATATATATACACCATATACTTATGTATATATGTATACACACACAGAGCTCACACCAGTCCTTCTCCAATCCCACTCCTTTCTTGTACCTACCACTATCACAGTGTAGCATATACAGCGGTAGAATTTTGAAAAGCAGAGAGACCATTTCATTCAGAAAGCATAGCACAAGCAACATCTGGCCAGGGCAATCAGGAAACCAGCCTTTCTGGAGCAGAGTTACACAGTATAAGAAACAAGTTTGTGAAAGCAGAGGGAGCTATTAAAGCCATGCAGAGGATTTGTGATTCGATGTAATAAGAAATAATAGAGCTGTTCTTTCTTGGGGGCAAAGAAGTGACTTACTAAACCTGTTATCTCAAGATGATCTTGGCAAAAGGAGTTGCACGTGGTTTGGATGGGAATACGTGGAACTGGTCATAATAGCCAAGATACTAGAAAGACAATCCAGGCAGGAAGCGTGGAATATGACTTCCCGATAAACTGACACGTGACCTACTGGAACTTATTAACTTATCAAAGGTGTAACCAACTTGTGCATTATAGGTAGACACGACTATTACAACTTCATAGGATAACTGTTTGATTAATTTAGCCTGCTTCAATTCCATAGTCAAGTACTATCATTTCTCCCCTACATACGCTCTCACTCTGCTGCCTCATTTCTTCGCTCCCTCCCTTGGCGAAACCCAACTCCTCGTCTGCTCTGTGGCTGCCCTGCACAGTGGAACATACCTGGAGGAAGCCCAGGGGTGTCCCATTGGCTTCAGGTGGGTCCCCAGGCCAGCAGGCAGTCATGCCAAACCGCGCTGGTCCATCACTCTCCCATGCTTTTCTGAACCTCAGACTTCCTCTTCCCTCTCCAAACTCCAGTACTTCTTCCCCCATCTTCAGCCTCAGCTCACGATACTGGCTCCTGTTACGGTGACAAAATGGAAGCCACAAGAAGAGAACGGATACAAGGGAGGGGGGAGGGACGGCGGTGGTGGGATGCGTTGGGAGACTAGGATTGACAGGTAGACACTACTATGTATAAAATGGATAACGAATAAGAACCTGCTGTACAGAAGAATAAAATAAAACAAAACTTAATTCTCTCCAAAAAAAAAAAAAGAACAGATACAAGCTCTCACCACCAACCACAGCCACGCACCTCTCCAGATCAGTGCTCACCCCCTGTGCAGCCCTTCTCTTCTTACAGACAACGGTTCGTACTCCTTGGGCCAGCCAACCTCTCCTCCTGTGCACCTAGTAACATCCCCCCACACTCAGGGACATTGCCCCCCAAATTCTCCCTTCTCTCTCCTACAGCATCAATGTTGCCTTCTTTTCTGGATCATCCCCATCAGCTTAGAAACAGGCTGATTCTTCTTTTTATTTATTTATTTATTTATTTATTTATTATTATTTTTTGCAGTACGCGGGCCTCTCACTGTTGGGGCCTCTCCCGCTGCGGAGCACAGGCTCCGGAAGCGCAGGCCCAGCGGCCACGGCTCACGGGCCCAGCCGCTCCGCGGCATGTGGGATCCTCCCGGACCGCGGCACGAACCCGCATCCCCTGCATCGGCAGGCGGACTCCCAACCACTGCGCCACCAGGGAAGCCCTGATTCTTCTTTCAGGTTAAAAAAATCAAAACCCTCTTGCCGCATTCTCCCCTCCAGTTACTGTGTGTGCCTTTCCTTTTCTTTACAAGAGAAGTTTTGGAACGTGCTGTTTGCACCCATTGTCCCCGTTTCCTCCCTTCCTGCCCCCTCGAAGCCACTCCAACCAGCCTTTGCTGCCACCCCTCCACCCAAACTACCACGATCAAGGTCTCCGGTAACGTACACACTGCCAAATCCAGGGGTAAGTGTGAATTCTCTTATCAGTAGGAGGACCTGTCACTTGTCATCCAAACTGGGGCACATTTGAGGGTGAATAGGGTTGTAGCAATGATTAAACCCAGTCCGGGAGTATAAGCTGGGATGGTCCAGGGCAAACCAAGACAAGTCAGCAGATACCAAACAGCTGCTCGCCCCCTCCTGTTTGCTCCTGGCCTTCAGGCCAACAGTTAGCAGGCAGCCCTCCTGCCTTCCTGGCCGCTCCTTGTCTGTCTCTTTTTTCTATTCCTCCTCATTGGCTGGTCTTCTTTTTTTTTTTTTTTTCATCTTTATTGGAGTACAATTGCTTTACAATGGTGTGTTAGTTTCTGCTTTATAACAAAGTGAATCAGTTATACATATACATATGTTCCCATTATCTCTTCCCTCTTGCGTCTCCCTCCCTCCCACCCCTCCCTATCCCACCCATTTAGGCGGTCACAAAGCACCGAGCTGATCTCCCTGTGCTATGGGCTGCTTCCCACTAGCTATCCACCTTACGTTTGGTAGTGTATATATGTCCATGCCACTCTCTCACTTCGTCCAACTTACCCTTCCCCCTCCCTATGTCCTCAAGTCCATGCTCTAGTAGGTCTGTGTCTTTATTCTCGTCCTGCCCCTAGGTTCTTCATGACATTTTTTTTTTTTTTTAGATTCCATATATATGGGTTAGCATACGGTATTTGTCTTTCTCTTTCTGACTTACTTCACTCTGTATGACAGACTCTAGGTCCATCCACCTCACTACAAATAACTCAATTTCGTTCCTTTTTATGGCCGAGTCATATTCCATTGTGTATATGCGCCACATCTTCTGTATCCATGCATCCGATGAGGGACACTTGGGTTAACAGTGAGGTGCCACAGGGCTCAGCCCTCGACCCTCTGCTCTTCTCTGTACTCGCTCCCATGGTGACTAATCCTATCTCAGGGCTGTAAATACCATCTTACATGCTGATGACTCTCAG
The DNA here is from genome assembly GCF_003676395.1 of Aethalodelphis obliquidens. Classification (NCBI taxonomy): domain Eukaryota; kingdom Metazoa; phylum Chordata; class Mammalia; order Artiodactyla; family Delphinidae; genus Aethalodelphis; species Aethalodelphis obliquidens. Next base: position 5,619,898 of record NW_020837978.1, on the reverse strand, counting down.
TTTTATCTCTGGCCCCATCTCTCCCCTGAACCCGCATATCCGGCTGCCTATTCTATGTATCTGCTGACTTCTCCAATGTAGTGTGTTCACTGTTAAGTGACCTCCCAATCCTGTTTCCCATTAAAGTTAATGACACATCAACCCTCCCAGTTGCTTTGTCTAAAAATCTCAAAGTCATCCACAACTTCCGTCTTTCTCTCACAGCCCTCCCCTACTCAACCAGAAAATCCTCCTGGCATTTACACCAAAACAGATCTAGAATCTGACTACTTCTCGTCACCCTCCGGCCTCCACCCTGGTGTGAGTCACCAGCATCTCCAGCTGGGATTGTCGTAACAGCTCCCTAGCTGGTCTGTGTATGTCCGCCCTCACCCCCTTTCCATTCCTCAGCCCAGCTCTCAGAGCAACGCTGTGTGTAGAGGAAGTCAGAGCATGTTGTGTTCCTGCTGAAAACACTTCTCACTGATGAAAGCCAGTGTTCTCTCCCACCAGTCAGAACGGCCATCATCAAAAAGTCTACAAATAATAAATGCTGGGGAGGGTGTGGAGAAAGGGAACCCACCTGCACTGTTGGTGGGAATGTAAATTGGTGCAACCACGATGGAGAACAGTATGGAGGTTCCTCAAAAAACTAAAAATAGAGCTACCCTAGGATCCTGCAATCCCACTCCTGGGCATACATCCGGAAAAGATGAAAACTCTAATTTGAAAAGGTACATGAACCCCAACGTTCATTGCAGCACCATTCACAATAGCCAAGAAATAGAAGGAACCTAAGTGTCCATTGGCAGATGAATGGATAGAAATATGGTATATTTATATAGTGGAATACTACTCAGCCATGAAAAAGAGTGAAATCATGCCATCTGCAGCAACCTGGATGGGCCTAGAGATTATCATACTAGGTGAAGTAAGTCAGACAGAGAAAGACAAATATCATAGGATATCACTTATATGTGGTATCTAAAAAAAAATGATAAAAATGAACTTATTTAAAGAACAGAGATGGATTCACAGACTTAGAAAACAAACTATGGTTACCAAAGGGGAAAGAATGGTGGAGGAAGGGATAAATTAGGAGTTTGGGATTAGCAGATACAAACTACTATATGTAAAATATCAATAGATAAACAATACTGTGTGGCACAGGGAACTATATTCAGTATCTTGTAATAACCTAAAATGGAAACGAATCTGAAAATATACATATGAAACTGAGTCACTTTGCTGTACACCTGAAACAGTGTAAATCAACCATACTTTAATTTAAAAAGGAACGATTAAAAAAAAAAAAAAAGCCAACGTTCTCACTTTCACTTGCCTCACCCTTTGCCCAGGACCTTCAGTCTTTTTCTTTGGACTTTCTCTGTTGAGAGCAATCCTTCAGCTCCGCTCTCTTCCTCAACAATCACATTTGAACCATCACAAAAGCTCCTTGAGAAAACTACGGTTTCTCTTCTTCTTTAGATGCACCTTCCAGAATGTTCTGACCAACAGTTAGAACAAGAGGATGTCAGTGCTTTCAGTACCTGCCTAAAAGTAGCATTTGTAGCCCAGTAATAACTCAGGATGCACCTGTTAAAGGGGTTCAAATGGTGGCATTTCAGTTTCCATACTAAGAGAATGTTCTGTGGGGTCCTCTTCCCAAAGTGGCAACATATTGGGGGTTCGTTTCACTCTCAGCAGGTGGAAGACAAAAACTGTAGTTTTCCGCTGTCAGCAGCAATTCCTCCCAGTGGAGCTCTAGGAAGGCTGCAGATTTACAGGAAGAGGGCAGTGTATCAACACTATTTGTTAATGGTGGTAACACTGATGCCCCTGCCTGTTGTCTTATTTGTTTGGGACCAGGCTACGATTGTGAGGATTCTTTCTCAAGGAAGCTATCATCTGAGGGAAAACAAATGGGGCTTTCGTTCATTCATTCATCAAACATGTATTAAGTGTCTTCACCAGACATCGTGTCCACATCTCACCCCATAGAGACTAGAGGGGAAACCTGACACTACACAAAAAACTACACAAACACATAGTTACCGTTCTGTTCGGGGGTCCAGAGAGAAAGGACAGATATTAGGAGAGCGTAGTGGAGGTGAGGGCTAACCCCTGAAAAAAGTCTCCCTGGAGAGAACTGTATTTACTTCGTTGTTATAAAAATTCAATTTCCCCACTCTTAGGCATTCTTCAGCTAGAAGGCAGGCTGCTCAGAGGTGGGAATCTAAGTAGGGGCGCTCCTGGCTGCTGCCCTCTGACGTGGCATGTATGTTCCAAGCGGGGCCTGGGAATTCAGAGGAAGGACCGAGCACAGCCAGCCGGGGATGCTGGGTCGTGCAAGAAGGGCAGGCCTGTGATGGGCTCAGAGAAGAGGAGAGTCAGCCCAGGCAAAGGGAGCAGCTTGAAGTCTGTCTGGAAAAGAGTACGTTATTTAGTCTTAGTGGAGCCTGGGAGAGAGAGATGGGTAGAAAGATGGGCTCTACTTGCCAGGCGTGTGGGTTTCAGGGAGAGAGTGGTGAACGTGACGGATATAGCTGTAAAGCTCACTGATGGAGAAGAGGGCCAGTCAACCAAGTGAGCACATAAATCTGCAACAAAATGACATCAGATTGTGAAAAGGGCCACGTGGGAACTAAACTCGGAGGTGGTGGAGAGAGTGCGGTGAGCAGAGGGCAGTGGCTCCAGGGGGGTGCTCGGGGTGGGCCTGGAGGTGTCCCCCCCGGAGGTGATCTGGGGGCAAGAGACCGGAGTGCACCACGAGGCCAGTCACCGGAAAAGATGAGAGAGGGACCAAGCTCGGGCCTTGCAAGTGCAGAGGCAGGAAGTGTCGGAGGGGATTAGGAATAATCCAACAGCTAGAATCCGAGGCAGCAGAGGGCACGGGGTACTGGGTGAGATGGCATCTTTCCTGAAGGCCCTTGAAAACCGAAGCAAAGAGTTGGGATTTTATTCTAAGAGAAAAGGAAGCCACTGAAGGGAATTAAGTGAAAGAGTACTATGATTCATTTGTAGAAGCTGTGTGGACAGATTGGAGGGACTCTGGAACCCAACAGTCCGGAGACTCCCGTAGATGAGATAAGGGACATGGGGTAGTGGGGAGGGGGACGTTGACTGGAGCTGTGTTTCAGAAATGGAAATGACAAGCCCACTGATGTGATCTGGGGGCTGCAGTGGGACTGAGACCAGCAATAGGAAAAGGGGAGCAAAGTGTGCAAACTGGGTTTCTGGTTTGAGCCAACAGCAGGGAAGTACCGTTTTCTGAGATGGAGAAACTGAAGGCCAAGTGGATTGCGGGGAATCCCACGTGTGGGGTTTGGGCTCAGCCTGTAAGATAGGCTGGTGGTGAGATCGAATAGACAGTGAGCGCTCAGAGGAAGGTCCCGGCTCGGCTCATAACAGAAATGTTGGGGTCATCAGCTTGCAGGTGTGTGTCTCGCCAGGGCTGTGAATGAGATCAGCTAGGGAGTGAGTGGAGAGAGAGGACAGGACAAGCAGGTTGGAGGCTGAGAAGCTAGCATCTTGGGGCTGAGCTGAGGGGCCTGAGGAGAGATGCATGGGGTGGGAGGTACAGCAGAGAAGTGTTGGTCCAGGTGTGGATCCAGATGCAGCCAGTGCTGATTGTCCTGAAGCTGCCAGGAAGCCCAGTAAGAAGAGAGAGCGTAGCCTTCCTCGGATTTGCCAGCGTGGACATCTTTGGTGACTTTGGTGTATGGTGGGTGTGGAAGCCAGGGGGGCATGGGCTGAAAAATGAACTTACAGCGATGTGTGTATAGTTCTGGAAAGATTTTGCTATGAAGGAAAACTAAGGAATTGGGATAGTAGCTGGGGGTCATGAGGGCGAGGGATGTTTTCTATTTTTAAGTTAGGGAACACTGAAGTATGTTTATCTGTGGGTGGGAATGATCCAACAGAGATGGAGCGGTTGGTAATTAACACAGGTGAGAGAAGACTGCGTGGGAGCAAAGCCTGGAGCAGGTGAGGAGGGTGGGTGCCGGGTTTTTGGCTGCTCTAACAAACTACCATGAACCTGGGGGCATAAAACAACACACGCTTCTCCTCTTACAGCCTGGAGGTCAGAAGTCCAAATCAGTGTCACTGGACTAAAGTCAAATTGTCAGTAGGGCCAAAGGTCGCTCTGGAGGCTCTAGGGGACAATCTGTTTCTTGCTTTTTCCAGCTTCTAGAGCTGATTCCTTCGTTCATCGCCGCTCCCTCCATCTTCAAAGCCAGCAGGGGAGGGTCTTCGAATCTGTTTCTGCTCTGGTCACATCATCTACTCCTCTGTCTTCAAATCTGTCTCTGCTCTGGTCAAATTTCCCTCTGCCTCTATCCTGTGATTACATTTAGGGCCAACCTAGGTATTCCAGAATAACCTCCCCACCTCAAGATCCTTATTAATTACAGCTGCAAAGTCTCGTTTGTCCTGTAAGGTAACACTCAGCCCACATGGATAGGCTGCGGAGGACTGGCCTTGGGTCCGAGTGGGGAGACTTCCTTCCTTCTTGTAACTAGAGGGAAAAAGGGAAGGGGACCCGTGCAGGGCTGTGTAGATTTGGTGGCGCAAAGATGAGGGAGTTCCTGCTTTTGGCTTCAATTTTCTGCAAGAAGTATTGACAGCTGAGAGGAATGGCAACTGAAGGAGGGCGGACAGGGGAGCAGCAGGGGTAGAGGTCTGGAAGTATTGCACGGAGTGGGAAACTTAACCACCTCTCAGGCTTGGCCAGGGTCCCTGCGAGAGAGCCTGGCCAGGTGTTAAGTATAGGACAGAATCTATGGGATCTAATCAGGAGGCGGGGAAAACAAAGCAGCCGGGTGGCTTCTCAGGAGCCTGTGAGCAGAAGGGGGGCGGGATCGAGAACGAGGGGACACTGAGTGAGAGAACTGTAAGTACCAGAGGGGTTGGGCAGAGTGGGATATTGCTAATGCAGATTTTGGAGACAGTGCAGATTTAGGTGATGACGAGTTCTGAGGTTTCGCTTGGGGAGGGAGTCACTGGGGGACAGAGAGATGGATCATCCACCTGGCTGCTGAAGAAAACAGAGTGGGAAACAACCACCTCTCAGGCCTGATGAGAGACCCTGGCCAGGTGTTAAGTATAGGGTGAGATGGGTCATTCACCTGGTTGCCGGGAATGAAAACAGGATAGAGGTTGCCAGGAATACTGAGACAGGAACCAAAATCTTCAGTGAACGGGGAGTGGGGAGCGACCCGGAAGAAGTTATAGGCTAGAAGTGGGTGGGTGACCGGAACCGGAAGAGCGGTGGGTGCCCTGTTCAATAGCATCCGTGGAAAAGGAGCTGGTGGTTTGCTGGAGGAAGGAGGAGAAAGGGTGTGGAAGGAGCAATGCAAGCAAGGAAGCCCAGCTTTTCTTCCCAACTCGGAGGAGTCAAGGTGTGAAAGACAAACCTCTAACGCTTGAGAGAGCTCCCGTGGTTCCATGTTTGTATTAAGATAAGGAAAGTAGCTGATACTCTAAGAATGTGTGCTAACGCTTTGGTGGAAGCGTTGGGAGGTCTGAGGTTGGAGGCACATTGGGATGGGAGTCTGGCTGATACTGGATTTTTGGAGAGGATCCCTGGGCTTCCAGTGGTGAGTTTCACAGGATAGAGCAGGTGGAATCACATAGCTAAGGGCCTTGAGCGGCAGTCTGAAGACTGTGTTTTACCCTGTAGATGGGGGCTGGGGGAGGGTGTTCACAGCAAACTATCATGGTCAAAGGCAGGCTTTGGGAAAGTTAACTTTCCAGCCTCGTGAATGAAAGAGGCCCTTAGAAGCCTACTGCACAGGCCAGGATTAAGGTCTGATCAGGGTATGAGCACTGAGAATGGTGGAAAGAAATGGTATTTGGCAAGAAATGTGGTTGGCTTGAATTATCAGAGATGAGGGAAAGGAGGGAGTAATTGGGAGACGATTCCCACGTGTTGAGTGTAACTGGTTGGGAGAATCGGTTTTGAGGGGAAACTGATGACTTGGTATTTGGCAAACCTTGGTTAAAGGGTGCATAGTGGCCGGAGCAGTGTAATGACAGGTGAATCACTGGGCGCTTCCCCTGCTGTGTCAGCAGTCACTCCCTGGAGTTTCCCAAACTGAGGGTAAATCAAGGCCAAGCAGGATGCCAGGAAGCAACCCAATGAGTCTCCTTCCGACCCCTGGGGCGGGGCCTTACCTTCAACTACCACGTGCAATCAGGAGTGCGCCTGCAGATGTGAATTGTGAGGTGCCCGATTCATACGATTCACACCTGGGAGCCTCGCAGTCTCCACGGGAGGCAGTGCAGCACGAGTAGGCGTGTCTTTATAGCCTCGATGCAATTGGGGAGTTAGGGCGCCATAGGACGCCAGCCAGGCGTTTTTGGAGGAGGAGCCCTGCGGGATTAGTGTCTAAGAGGATGCTTGGAGCTTTTCTCCTCACCCTCAAGGTAAGGCAGGGCAGGGCACACCCGCACGCGTTTCTCTTGTTAAGCGGGTTTTCATCAGTCCCTGAGCTCAGGCCCGGAATCACAGTTGAGGTCCAGCCAAGAATTTGACTCATTCAGGTGTAAACCCCGCCAATTCTGCTCAGTTTCCTGAATTCTGCTGACAGCAGCTCTTTATTCCTTTTGCCTGAAATCCTGGGGTCTTTGTGTACGTTGAGATGAACCGAGGCTGACATCCCCCTCAGTGGCCTCCCGGCGCTCCAACACTCAGCCCCGCTCCAGGCCAGAGCGGGCAGAGCCTGGGTTTGGGGAGGCGCAGCGCCCTGCGGGAGTAACCCAAGCCGTCCCAGGAAGTGCTGGAGGCCCGGCACGGAAGGCTGTCGGGGGCCCGGACCCACTCCTTCCGCGGGCTCCCAGCCAGGCTCTCCGGGCGCGCGCGGGCCCAGCCTCCGCCGGGGAGCGGGCGCGGGCGGGGCGGGGCGTGGGCGGGGCCTCTCCGGGGCCGGGGGCGGGGGGCGGGGGGCGGGCGGCGCGGAGGGGTTACCGGCCGCCGCGGCGAGAGCGCGCCCAACCAGCCGTGATGTCCGCGCGCGCCGGAGGCTTCCTCCCGCCGCGGCCCCGGGCCCTGGCGCCGGCCGCGCCTCTGCTGCTGCTGCTGTTGCTGCTGCTGCTGGACGCCGGCGGCGGGCGCGGGGGCGCCTGGGCCCAGGAGCCGGGGTCGGCGGCGGACGTTGACCCCGCGGCCGACGGCGGGGACGGGCAGGACCCACACGCCAAGCACCTGTACACGGCCGACATGTTCACGCACGGCATCCAGAGCGCCGCGCACTTCGTCATGTTCTTCGCGCCCTGGTAACTGGCCGCACCGCCCGCCTCGGGCTCCGCGGGTGCGGGTCTGGCCCGGGCCCGCACTATGCGCGCGGGGGGCGCGGGGCCGCGGCCTGGGGGCGCCCGGCGAGGGGCTGAGGGTCTTCCGGGCCAGGAGGTGGGACGCGCCGGGCGCTCGCGGCTGACGTGGCGCTAGGGCCGGGGTGGAGCAGGAGGGGGCGGTCCCCGAGGGCAGAGCCGGAAAAGGCCGCCGCTCCGGCTCCCGCGCCCCCTCCCCCGATCCCCGCACCGGGGGAGGGGAAGGGGTCGTCGCCCTTCGGGGCCGCTGGGAGCTCAGAGCCCGTCCGCCCCCAGGCCCCAAACTTCTGCGCCGGCCGGAGGCAGCGGCCTGCGGTGCGCCGGGACCCGGAGGCCACGTGCGGTCGCCCCGGCGACCAGGCGCCCGGCGTGCACACTTGGACTTCGGAGGCGGTTCGCTCGCCGCACGGCAGACCTCCGGCCTGCGAGTTTAATTGAAACACAGGGACTCACAAGGCGTGATTTCCCACCCTGCAGGAAGGGGTGGCCCAGGCAGAAGAAGGTTCCTGCGCTCCCCCGGGGGGTGGAGAACAGTGCGGGTTCTGGGGGCCCGTCCACAGCCCCGGGGCGGTGGGGAGCTGTGCTCGCGGTGATGGGAGCCACTGGCCCCGGACCCAAGGCCGACCTCTGGCACCTGCTCCTCTCTGCTTTCTTGGGGCCTGGTCGTCTGCAGAGTGTGAGATGGGAAAAGTTATTACTACGTTGAGCAGACGGTGCCCCTCGCCGTGGTTCTCGGGGGGCGGGGGGCTTTGGTGTGGCCTCGGTGCCGAACCCAGAGACGCCTGCCCTGTGGGTTGCCCTGCAGAAAGCCTTCCCGTCATTTGCATGAGCACAGGGACTGAGTGCCTTCCTCCTAGGGCCTAGATGCCCGATGAAGGGGGTCCTCCGTGGACGGAGCAGCCAGCCAGTCTTCGGGCCCAAGGCCCTTTGCAGGCTTTACTGCAGAATTTGGCATTCGCCCCCAGAGCGGAGGAGGCTCCTTGAGATGTGGGAAGGGGATGCAGGAAGGAATAGGGAGAAGATGCCCAAGAAAAACGGCCTGTTCAGAAAATGTGCTGGTGGAAGTTGGAGGAAACTTTTTCTCTTCCTCCCCATGTTCAGATGATGACTGTATTTCAGTTCATTTGGAGTTAAATCAGCACTTTTGGTCTGGGTCAGAGCTGTCCCAGAGATACATTGTGTTTCCAGTTCCCAAGAACCAAGAGTTGAATTTGTAGAACTACCAGTGGTATAGAAAATACTTTGTAGTGTAACATAATGGACATCGATAGTTACTTTGTGAAGGGTATTATTCTCAGAGTAGCTATTCCAATTAAATACACTACTTAAGTGAAGCCTATTTTTGTGGAATAAATCTGCCCATGGATTTTTTTCCCTTATATTTTAAAGAAAAACTGACATGTAGACATCGTAGGTCCGTGCAGTGCCAGTGGAGTTTTAATTCTGGAGTCTCTGTAATACTCACCAGCTAGTCCTGGGCTGAGTGAGGGACAGGACCGGGCGCTTGGTATTAAGTACATTCCTTAAAGTAATGTAATGTTTCATTGTGTGTGGCTTATAGACTTTTAGGTGGATGCTCCCAGAAAAAGTGACTTTTAAAGTTTTTGTTTGCTTCTTAATAGTCTACTGTGAAATGTTTAAATAGAGGTGTGTGGGTTTCTGTGACAACATTTAAAAGTTAGACTTTAAGAGCAGATTGGAGCTCAGATGGAATACGCTGTGGGCTGCCCCTCCTCTTTCCATTTCAGTTTCTGGAATGTTGGGAGCCCACGTGTGATTTGGGGGCAGGAGCTAATGAAAACATCGATCTGTGTGTATTTGCTCTGAACTGGGTAGAGGCAGGGCTGTCCTACTGCTGTAGATCTTGTGCCAGCATCAGGTCATAGCTTCTCTATGGCCAGTTTTCAGGTCACATTGAACCTGATGACAGTGAGGTCAAGGTTGGAGCCGCCTCCTCAAAAGGACCAGGTGGCTTTGCTCTGTTATGTGACCACAAACTGCCTCTGAATGCAGCTGCTGTCTCAGAGGTTCATGCTGTAGCCCCAGAGGTCCAAACCCAGAAGTGCCAACTGCACGGCACCCACGGATCCATCGCTGAGAGATCGCCAAGCACTTAGTACGTGCAGGCACTGGGAATCCAGCTGTAGGAAGGATGATGCTTGTCTCTTGTCCCATGTATACTTAAATCCAGCAGGGGTTTTCCCTCACAAGTGTCTTCCAGAAAAGAAGGGATTCATATTGTATTCGAACCTCTTATAAAGCAGGATTCTCTTCTCTGGCCAAGAAAGTGCTTAGGGAAGACAGGTTATTGTGCTTGAAGCAGAATTTTCCAGTGCTTCCTTTAGGTGCTTCCTGGTGAGGTCATCTGTCAGAAAAGAAAAGAGGCAAGGAGATTTAACACTGATTTGATTGAGAAATTATTTTGAGGATGAACTCAGTTATTAAGTGTTGGGTGTTCTTACCACACTTTAGAAAGCAATACAGCAAGTAGTTACATCGTAGACATCACGAATACACACTTACCAGGTGAATGGGGAAAAAACCCCCACATGCCATAGTGTTTGTGTATAGTTAAATTCATACACTGAATTTTATGAGTGTATGTTTGAGTATCTCAGATTTAGAAGTTTGGGGGTGGCCACAAGCTTTTTGTATGCTTCTCACTGGAGAGAATGCAGAGCTGATTTCATTTCGAGGCTGCCTTGCATGTGGGGAGACTCGGTTACATGGTAGAGGAGACCTGACTGTCAAGGAGCCATGGCGAGGGGAAGTGCTGAGCCACCGCCACAGGGGCGGAGCGAGGGAGCTCTCCAGATGAAGGGGAGAAGAGAGTGGACACCAGACAGCCTGGGAGTCACTTCCTGGAGGAAGTGACAAATAGGAATGAGCCAGGTGGGTTTAGGGAGGAAGTGTCAGAGAGAAGAGTGTGCTGATTCCCAGGGCCCGGCCAAGCTACGGCCCTTTCAGGAACCTGGAAACTCAGCAGCATGACCCAGTGGTGGGCAGCAAGGGAAGGAGGGCAGTGTGCATAGAGGTCAGGTGGGAGGTCAGCAGGGACCAGATCCAGGGGGAGCCGGCACAGCGCCTGGCTAAGTCTTGATTTCACGCTGAGAACGATGCAGGGTCTCTCCGGAGGGTTTAAGCAGGGGAGCAAGATTATGCAGACACTGTGAGCTGTCCGGCTCCGTCTCCACTGCAGTGTGAAGAAGGGGTTGGATCAGAGAGCCCCACTGCCCTAGGAAATGGCTGAGCAGGTGGGTCGGGCACCCTCTGACCCCGGCGCTCAGCGTGCTTGTCACTGTCACCTTGCTACAGGTGTGGACACTGCCAGCGGCTGCAGCCTACCTGGAACGACCTGGGAGACAAGTACAACAGCATGGAGGACGCCAAGGTGTACGTGGCCAAGGTCGACTGCACAGCCAGCTCGGACGTGTGCTCCGCCCAGGGCGTGCGTGGGTACCCCACGTAAGTGACGGGCGCTCGCGTCCTGTATCCGCCGGGTCTTCCTCGGCTTTTCGCCAGCCGCATTCGGCCAAGAAAGTTCAAGTTAAACTTTCGGCACCTTCTTTGTAGTTCTGAGGAGTGAGGGGATGCCGACTTCAAGCAGGCACTCCCTGTGTTAGGGAGAGGTTATATTTGCACCGTGTGTGTATTGGGTGCCTTTTTTTACTTTGTTTGGGAAAAGCGTTTAATTAGTTGAGTTTTCCTGTTTATAAAAGAACATGTCTGCCAGACAAAAGTGGCATTCTCCACGAGGTCCTGTCACATTTGACGTTCACACGTACGTTTACACGATGAGCACCGACTGTCATGAATTTGCGTCTGAATTTTTGGTCACTCTGTTAATTCTTAAGCCTCCCTTCTAGAGTTATTTCCCATGTGACTGGCCCGTGGGCTGTTTCTGTTGGAAAGAAAGTGCAGCTGTTCTGACAAGTGATACTTGCTACCTACTTCCTTGACAGTTAAAACAGTTTTTTGGTTTTAAGAACAGAAATTGAAACTGGCTTAATGAACAAAAGACGGAATTAATTTGAAGGCTGTGGGGGAAGGCCTCTGAGACTCAGCTCCATGAGTTTGGAGGTCTGTTTTTCTGCCCTCCCGCCCCTTAAGGTGACTTAACCCCCCGCTCTGCATCTCTCTGTTGCCATGGCGGACTTGGGCCCGTCGCCAATTGGCCCAGCTTGGATGGACTGTTCATTCCAGAAACCATCTTTGTGACCCGAGAGGCAGGATCTTGTCGGAAGATGGCAGCCCCGTTCAGACTCAACATTTACTGGTGGAGTGAAGAGCGCTTCTCCAAAAAAGGGAAGACGCTGTTTCCAGAAGGATGGGGGAGGGGTTGGGCACCGCAGGTCCCCAAATATTTGTTCAGATTGACAAATGAAGTCAATCCTTTGGGAAACCCGAGCTGATCTTCAGACTTGAGAGGCCGCATGGAAAATGGCAGGAGCTCTGGGCTGGAACCTGGATGCCACGGTTTGGACCCCAGCTCTACCGTGTACTTATCCTGCAGCTCTGGTCACGCACGTTCCTCAGCCTCTGAGTCTGAAGTAGGATGCTGACACCCACCCCCCCATAACATTGTTGTGTGTAATTGCATGGGTGTAGATGCCGATCTGAACATACCCAATAATGTTAAGGTTTCCTCTAATCTCTGGAGATTCGGCATTTCCATAAAGGGCCCTGGACCTCTTGGTCTTTGGTGACTGTTTGCTAATGTGGGTGCAGTAACTCAAGTGCACATCACATCAGAGCAATAGAGACAAAACTTCCTGCTGTATGTACCTACCCGTTGGCACCACTGTCCTGTGCTCCACTGCGTTGCCTTTAAAGTAAACTCTGCTTGTATGAAGGGCATCCCAAAGCAGCAGCCAGTGAGAAGTGGGACCAGTTACCTGTTGAGAGCCTGTTACTTTCAAAGTGCAGGAGCAACAGAGATGGGTGGCCATGGGGTCCACTCTGAAAGAGCCGGCTGTGTGTGGCCCTGTGGCTCTGTGCACGGTAAACCACGCCATAGGGAAGGTGAAACAGGACCAGTCATAGGGCTGAGAAGGCAAGTGTCAGGGAGAGAGTAGAGGGTTCCACCTGCACCCAGTCATACGAGCTCTCTGGCTGCAACATCAGTTACTGCACAGATGCTATTCACAGATACTGAAAGATCCATGTTGGATCAGGTGTCCTGATTTGTTTTCTAGAAGATACGGTCTCCCCAAGAAAACCATGCACTGGTTTTATGTTGTTAAAAAGAACTATACAATACAGTGAGCTACTGCTACTTGGTTTGGGAAGGAACCTCGTCACAGCCCGAGAACAGATTTTTTCACAGAATGCAGGAGGTGGGGGCATGCTGCATAAATGTAGTGGCCTCAGGGCATTCATAGATGAGCCTGTGTGAGCTTTCACTTCTAGGGATGTTTCGAGGCCTGAATCAGGTGGTGATGAAATGCTGAGGCGGGTTGCGGAGCGGGGTGTCAGCACATTAGCTTTTAGGTCATCCCTCCCGTCACCTTTAACTGGAGGAAAGGATTGGAGAGGGAGGGAGTTTGGGTTCCCAGGTCCCTGGAGAAGGCTGCCTACGCTCGGGAAGATGTTTTGAGGTCTTGCTGTTGAGACAGTAAAGAATCTTTATCACCTGGGAAAATGCTGGCAGGGGCAGGGCTGAAGGAGGTTCCCTAGGGCTGCCATGCAGAGTGCCACTGAAAAGAGTAGAAACGTATTCTCTCATAGTTCCGGAGGCCAGAAGCCCGAGATCAAGGCATCGGCAGTGCCGTGCTGCCTCTGAAACCTGTCAGGGGTCCTTCCCTGCCTCTTCCTGGCCCCTGGTGGTTGGTGGGCAGCCCTCGGTGTTCCTTGCCCTGCAGAAGCGTCACCCCAGTCCTGCTCCTGGACTTGGCCTTCTGCTGTTTGCTTGTCTCTCTCTGTGTCTGAATCTCCCCTTTCTGTACGTACTGGATTAGGGCCCACCTTCACGACCACATTTTAACTTGACGGCCTCTGTGCAAATCCTATTTCCAAATAGGGTTACATTCCATGGTAGCGCGGGTTAGGACTTCCGCAGATCTTTTTGGGGACACAATTCGACCCATGACACCATCTCATCTATAGTAGTAGAACTTCCATCATTGCTGTTTTCCAGAGGGACCCAGCAACGGGGATCTTTCCCCTGCAGTCTCCTTGACTGAGGAACAGATCACCAGGAAAACAAGTGCCCATGTGGAGGTTTGGTAACAGCAGAAGAGTTTGGGGCTATACTTGGGGCGTGAACCCCGTGGCCTGCTCTGCACTGCTGCCCTCACCTCCATGTACAGTGGGAGTGAAGTCAGATGCCCCGTGAGGGAAGCTCTGCCCTCCCTAGGCTCTGTGAACTCAACCAGAATCTCAGACTCGAGCTGGTTAGAAAGATTTTTAATCCAACAACAGGAAGAGATTTTAAAAACTAGTTTTGCTTCGCTCAGTGTACACCACATGAGGGAAAAGTCCCAGATTAGGTTTTACTGCATTTTAACCTTAGTAAAGGAATGGAGGATGGGTTCAACAATGCCTGCTCTGATTTCTGATTTTTTAAAAATTCTTATATAGTTTTATCGTTACAATTAATATTTAAGCCTTCAGATTTTCTTTTTTTTTTTTTAACATCTTTATTGGAGTATAATTGCTCTACAGTGGTGTGTTAGTTTCTGCTGTACAACAAATTGAATCAACTATATGTATACATACATCCCCATATCTCCTCCCTCTTGCGTCTCCCTCCCACCCTCCCTATCCCACCCCTCTAGGTGGTCACAAAGCACCGAGCTGATCTCCCTGTGCTATGCGGCTGCTTCCCACTAGCTATGGATTTTACGTTTGGTAGTGTATATATGTCCATGCCACTCTCTCACTTCATCCCAGCTTACCCTTCCCCCTCCCCGTGTCCTCAAGTCCATTCTCTACGTCTGCGTCTTTATTCCTTTCTGATGTTTTGAGGATCCACTCTTTTCCATCCTGAAGCGCTTCGGTGGAGGGAGGTACTGGGGGAGAGGTGGGGAGTGGAGAGGGACAGTAGCCGCCCCTAGTCCTCTGTGGGCACAGCTCACGTTTCCAGAGCGTCTCGGGGTGGATGCGGGTGTTCACAGTCTGAGAGCCTGCTTTGGAGTCACTTGAAATGTTACGCTTCGTCAAGGAAGGGACATACTGGCCGAATCGAGTTAGATTGCGTCTTTTTGTCCTGGCTCTATGAGTATAAGCTGCTAGGGAAGGGGACATATATTCTTCACTGGAGACACATTGGGACGTCCCCCAGCCCATCACAGGATCTGAGCTCCTGGGTGAGGCCAGTAAGCCCATTTTCACCTGAATGCCTTCTACAGCCAGTGTGTTGGTTTTCTTGTTTGGTGTGAAACTTCATTTTAAGACCTTTGTGGGGCTAGCTGTCCAAACCCACAGTTTGATTTCTGCGTATCTTAGCCTCTCGCACTCTGGCACTGTGCATTGGGCATCTCCTAACAAAACCCACGTATGTGCCAGGAAGCATTAGGGGTGTTTTAGATGAGTAGGCTCGCCCCCGAATGCTAGCCTGTGTGTGTTACCTGTCAGTAGCCATATTTCCCCCTCCATCCTGCCACCCTCTATTAATTCTGTCAATAGAAGAATTATTCCCTCCCCTCCCCACCTTCCTTGACGCCTTCTGTTAAGTTTTATCTGGACCGTGTTGTCCCGTCACCAGTGGAGTGACACAGGGTCTGGACGTGTTCATCTCGGCCTCTGGTGATGTCTTTGCTCCCCTCCAAAGGCAGAGCTCCTTGCTCTGTCTGCAGATACCTAGTGTGTGTGTAAAATAGAAAAGATTCCTTCTCTGGGGCAAGTGAACGGGCCATTATCAACCAACGTCAAGGTTGTCCTTATAGTTGGAAGGTTGAACTCTCACAGTAGCTGGATATTCATGCGTTGTAAGAGTTGAATAGCTGACAGTGTATCCTGGAAATACATTTACTGCAGAACAATGCTATTTCTACTACAGTTGTAAATTGTTTTTCAAAATGCAGAACGTAAGAACTACTGAAGCCGGGGAAGGATAACAAATGTGGGGCAGGGGAAAGCTAGAGAGCTCTGCACACCTGAACCCTCGTAGCTTTCGGGGTTTAACTCACGGCCTGATGTGTTCACCCCGGTTTTGTTTTTCAAGAATAACATAAGAAACTTTTAAAAGTTCAGGATTAAGTGACTATGTTATCACCTAGAACATTACTTTTCTTTCTTTTCCAAGTATCATCAGAGAGGGGCAGGGGTGGGCTGCCTGCGGCCCGCCGGCACCTCATTTTTATGATTGTTCCGCTAACTGAGTTTGCTCTCTGCTCAGAGTGGTTTGAAGTGCTTTAAAATCTACTGCAACTAATCCTCTGTTACTCTTTCAGCTTGAAGTTTTTCAAGCCTGGCCAAGAAGCTGTGAAGTACCAGGGTCCCCGGGATTTTCAGGCCCTGGAAAACTGGATGCTGCAGACGCTGAACGAGGAGCCCCCCGTGAGTGCACACGAAGCCACCCCCTCTTTCTTCCTACAGTTTTGGGGTAGTCAAGAGGCCAGTTTAAGTACCATCTTTTTTTTTTTTTTTTTTGCGGTATGCGGGCCTCTCACTGTTGTGGCCTCTCACGTTGCGGAGCACAGGCTCCGGACGCACAGGCTCAGTGGCCACGGCTCACGGGCCCAGCCGCTCCGTGGCATGTGGGATCCTCCCGGACTGGGGCACGAACCCGCGTCCCCTGCATCGGCAGGCGGACTCTCAACCACTGCGCCACCAGGGAAGCCTTAAGTACCATCTTAAAGCAACTTTTATCATAAGTAAAGGTTCACTTTTTTTTTCTTCTGTTTTTCTTTTTACCGTGATAAAATACACTATAATATTTGCCCTGTTACCTGTTTTTCAGTGTACAGTTCAGTGGTATAAATACATTCAGAATGTGGTGCCGCCGTCACCACCGTCCATGCACAGAAATTTTCCGTCTTCCCGAAAGGAAACCCTGTCCCCGTTAAGCCCTGACTCCCCTCCCCCTCCGGCAGTCTCTGGCGCCCAGCGCTCTGTTTTCTGCCTCTATGAATTTGGCTCCTTTAAGTACCTTATGTAAGTGGGAAAAGATGAACTTTTAACAACTTTCTGTTATGGAAAAGTTCAAACAGGCACCAGAGTAGAAAGAAGAGTCTAATGGATGGTGGGCAGGAGTGCAGGGAAGGTGGCCCCGCGTGCCCGCCTGAGCCTTGACAGTGGTTCCCATTCTGTGGGCCTTATTTTGTCTCCCCTGCTTCCCCGCCCCACGTTTGGCTGCACAGTCAGTGTCATTTGTAAATATTTCAGGATGCAGCCCACAGGTGAGGACTTACTACTTTTTAACATACCTTCTGTGCCCCCTTCACATGTAATTCAGCTCACAGTAATTCCTCAGCACCCGAGATGGACTCGTGGCCACCCAGGGTCAGGCCCAGGGTGGGGACCTCGCTCCCGCGGGCGATACCCACAGTGTGAATCTTCCCTTTGCTTCTCAACCCTCAGCCCCACGGCCCTAAGTGGCTTTGCTGATAACAGAATTCAGTACCCTTCATACTCTCCACGTCTTAATGGCCTCCCCTGCGGTAAGGATAATATCAGGAAATGGGAGAAACTGTATGATTTCTGAGATATTTTTTAATTGAAGTATAGTCGATTTACAATGTTGTGTTACTGAGATACTTTTTAAAGACATAGTTATATGTAGAGTGTTACAAAAAAAACCTGTAATCCTCCTCCAGCTGATGTTAGGACCCTTAGTTTTGTTATAAATCACTGATCGTGAGCCCTGCAGTGAGCGTCCCTTCGTGGGTGGTGCTTTCGGATCAATGCTGACTGCTCAGGCCCACAGAGGCTGAGCTGTATTTTGACGGGAATAGAAAGATGGCCCGTGTTCCCGTGCTGTACGTTCCTGATGAAAATATTAAGAGCATCTGAAGTCTTTGAATGTAATGTCCAGTCCAGCACTGGAGTAAGACCGTGGTATTGCGTCAGGCAGGCGCTCCCTGACCTGAAGGTTGTCTGGGCTCCAGGGCTCTTTTGGGGGCCCTGATGCTGTTGGTGTCATCTTCCAGGGTGTGGTCCTTCAGCTGTCCTCCAGATTCTGTGTAGAGGTCACAGCTAATCGGAAACCCAGCTGCTTCCCAAGTGCTACTTTACCTCACATTCTTAAAAAGTTTAGAACCACATGGAGAAGAACGTTGGCATACGGTATTGAATGTGTTGACCAGAGACGTGTCTAATTTTAGGCAACAGGGAAAACCACAAACCTCGCGGAGAGTAAATTTGCATCTTTGTCATGGCAAGAAAGCTGGAGGAGCAGGTGTAACTTTCACATAGGTTTAAACTTCAAGTTTTGTGTTTTTTTTTTTTTTTGTGGAAATGTCCTCTGAGGGGAGGAAGCCAGTTTTTTTTTTTTTTTCTTTTTTCTTTTTTTGGTTTCCTGGCCCTTTCCTTCTTTTGCCTTTCCCCTTTCCGGGGACGGGCCCCCGACGCGCAGGCTCAGTGGCCATGGCTCACAGGCACAGCCGCTCCGCGGCACGTGGGATCTTCCCGGACCGGGGCATGAACCCATGTCCCCTGCATTGGCAGGCGGACTGTCAACCACTGCGCCGCCAGGGAAGCCCGGAAGCCAGTTTTAAAGGGGAGTTCATGGTCTCCAAAAACATTTAAAGTAAACTTTTCAGCAAAAAGCCAGTCTTCTATGATGACTTTATTCACGAAAGCATCTGCCAGTGTCAGGATAGCAGAAAGACTTCATCTCATGAGCCGAACGTCTTTCTGGGGAGTGGAGCCCAAAGCACGGGCTGGGGATGGGGCAGCCAGGCTGAGGCTCACGTAGCCATCCTCAGCGGGGTACCCCGGGGGCGTGGCCACATGGAACCCACCCCTCCCCACCTGAGACCTCAGTTACCCACTGGCCATATCTTTGTGTCTCGGAGCAGTGGGGATCTCAGATAATTGCTAGAAATGATGACAGGGTGCCTTATTATAGAAAAGTTCAAATATTCAGACTTAATACTGCAAGCTGAAATTCTTTTCAATGTGAATTTTGCCTTATAAGCAAAAACTTTTTAAAAACTTCATCTGTATTTATATCTAAATAACTTAATATACACATTTTCATCTTTAAACAGGATAAATTTAGATTTTTTCCTTCCTAGCATTATGGCAGTATTAAAGGAAGTCAAAAGAAAACCTGCCATTTCTTAAATTGTACCCCAATTTTTATATTTCCATGTTTCCTTCTGTAATTTTTCCTTAAACAGTCATCATCAAATAAACATGGTTCCTTTCATTAACGATCTTTTTATATAGTTGAGTCATCTTTATACTGACCATATTTTATCTCCTGGATTTGCCATAATCCAGCTCTTCTCTGTCCAGGGATAGTTAGGTTATGTGTATTTTTTCTGTCATCAGAAATGCTATAAGGAACATTTTTATCTTTGTAAAGGACGTTTTCCTTTTCTACTTTGGAGTGACTTTTTAGACTATATTCCCAGACATAAAATTGCAAGGCAAAAAATAAAAAAGCAAGACCACTTTTATGGCCCCTGATGAATACTGCCAGGTCGCTCTCCTAAGACTCTGTAAGCCCACACTGTCACCAGCCCGGGGAGAGGGGAGGGTGGCCGTTCTGTGATGCACTGTGGTGTCCCCATAGTGGCCATCCCTGCGTGCCACCGAGGCACAGGCTCCTGCGGTGCCGTAAGTGGACATTTTGCTACTGCAGCCCTTTGAACGTCTTATACCGGGTGACGTGTCATCTTTTGTTTCATGTTATTGGAACTTAGCTGACTGTTCACTAGCCATCACTCTCGGTCATCCTTTTGCCTGGGTACTTAGCACTTGGACAGTTGTGTCAAGCCAGCAGTGGAAAAGAAAACTTCATGGTGCTTCACTGCTCAGCTTTGAGCTGTCAGCACTTTGAAAGCTTTTAAAGACTAAACTTAGATATTCTTTTTAATAGAAATACGAACCACTAGGTAAAAACTGAGTAACACACACCCGCGTGTCTATAGCACAGTGGGGATTCAGTGGTCTT
This sequence comes from Aethalodelphis obliquidens, assembly GCF_003676395.1. Lineage (NCBI taxonomy): Eukaryota > Metazoa > Chordata > Mammalia > Artiodactyla > Delphinidae > Aethalodelphis > Aethalodelphis obliquidens. Next base: position 5,600,523 of record NW_020837978.1, on the reverse strand, counting down.
CTCTTCACCTCTGCTTGCAGGCCGTGGCTGTGTCGGCCTGAACAATTGAGACGTTTCGCACGGTGTGGTAGAGTGGTTAGTAGTTAGTTGTCACACTGGTGTCTGCCAGGTACTGGAGAAATGCCACTTCTTGTCCGTTCTCTGTGTGTTTCTGTCCCAAACTTAGCCCCATGAACCATATTCTTGCTAAAAGTGCAGCCCATGTTTGCCCTGTGGTTTCCTCTTTGCTGCCTTTCGTCCACCTGAATCTTCTTTCTCGTCATCTTTTCTCTTTTATCAGCCCTTCAGAGTCTGACCTTCCTTTACAGGTTTTATGTTTGTGTAGATAAAGGGTGGCCAGGCCCGCCTGCTCTCTGACCGTTTCCTGCTCCCCGTCGTGCCCCTTTTGCTCCCTCTGTGTCTTCGGGTGCTGCTTCCTTCTGTATTCTACAAGACGTCTCAGGTCACGTTTCAAAGGACGGGACAGGGTGCTGGTTTGGGGTGGCCCATCCTTCAGTTTGTCTGCTCTGTTGGGTGGGGTTTGGGGACAGCAAAGGATGGGTTGGGGCAGGGAGGCCATCACCCAGCTGCCTGGAGCATCGGTCCTCGAGCATTTGCCAAGGGTGACAAAGTCGCTTCTTTGCCCGGGGCGCCACCTCAACACAGCAGTGTCCCTCGAAGCCTCGAGGTGGCAGGGGAGGGAGGAGAGCATAGAAGGTTCCAGACAGAAGCCTCCATGGGCTCCCCTGGGTCTTCACACACACACCCAGTGACCCTTGTTCCGTCTCTTCCCATCAGACACCGGAGCCCGAGGTGGAGCCGCCCCGAGCCCCCGAGCTCAAGCAGGGCCTGTACGAGCTCTCGGCCGGCAACTTTGACCTGCACGTGGCACAAGGTAGGCGGGCGGGTGCGCCGGGTCTGCACCTCTGGGCACCCCTGCCTGGGCCGTCCTCCTGGGGGGCCTGGCTTTTCCTCTTGCTGCTTGAGGGCCGGTGGGTCGCAGCATGGGTGGCACTTGTCCAGAGCTTCTCTCCCCCAACCCCGATGGCATCAGTGTTTAATGCCCTTCCTCTTGGAGACGATCCCTCCTTTCGTCTCTGTCCTTAGGGAAGGGCCAGTCCTAATCCTAAGCTAAAGCCTCAGGTGTGGAAAGCTCACTGATGGTGAGTGGGTGCACGCACTTGTATACTGGCTGGACAGTGCGTCCTTGGATAAGAATGTTTGTTTATGTTAATGTTAAGCATATGCTTATTGACCTGAGGCAGAAACAAAGGTTTCTCTTACCTGTTTAAACCAGAATTTATTGGGACCATTATAACACACGAATTGAATCAGCGTAGGTGTTCTTTACACTTAAAATATTTTTCGATACCAAATCTCATTTTTTGAAAATAGTCTCCTAAATGTCAGAATGACCTGAGTACGATTTCTAATGTTAATGATGTGTAAGGCCTTTCTTCACACGTTCGGAAGTGTGGGCTCAGCAGTGAAAGGCTTGAAAGTGCGTTCAGCCTCCTTGCTGACCTGCCCTCTCAGATGCTGTCGTGGAGAGAGATCCTCCTGGGAGACGGGGTTGGAAACGCTCTTAGGAGGGCTTAAAATTGTGTCCGGCCCTGAAGCCTCCTGCTTGCTGGTAGTTGACATACACCCCATCTAAGGCCTGACATCGCTTGTGGTGATCCTTTCAGCCGTTTTTAATTAAAGGTGGCTAGTTAATTGGTACAGATGCTCTGACAGGGTTTCTATCCGAAGGGGAGTCGCTTTAATTTGAGACGGGCTTGGGCTCCCTGCAGCATGCGCTCCCGGGGCCACCCGTGACAGACCACCGTCCGAAGCCCAGCCCTGACATCCCCCCCCACCCCGAGCAGGTCACCCACCGAGGGGCCGTGTGCCCGCACGCCGTGGCCTCGTGCTGCTGACATGAGGGTCTCTCCTCGGAGAGCGGTGCAGCCCCGCCCTGACTCAGCTGCCAGGCCTCCTGTCTCCGCCTCACAGCACAAAGTAGTGACACACCTGTCTGGAGACGTGGTTTCAGCCTTGCAGATCAGCTGCTCATGTATATTTTAAATGTTTTTATTTAAATTTCTTAACTGGAGTATAGTGGATTTACAGTATTGATTTTGAAGCAAGTTTTTTTCCCCATTTCCCGCGATCGCATCATTGCCGCGGTGACAAGATGCCGCCGTGAGCGTTGCCATGGCAAAGTCCGACTCTGAGCCTGAGTCACACGCCAGCGTCCGTTGGTTGGTTCTCTCCTTGGCCACAGCCTGATTTCGGTCTGGTCTCAGCCTGACACCGTTTTGGCCCTAGGCTGGTCAAGGTAGAAGAGCCTAGATGAAAGTTTTCAGTGCCTAAATCATGGTGTTGTAGGCTTGTTTTTTTCCTAGCCAAGGGGAGCGATATTCAGTCTTTTTAGATCTTCTATCTTATTGTGAAATAAAACCCAGATACAGAAAACAATGTAGGGTGTAGTGAATGGTCATAGAGCGGTCACCCGGCTCAAGACAGAACACTGCTCGCTTCCCATGCCCCGCCCCCCAAAAGGCACTGCCCTGGCTGTAGGGAACCCGCCACTTGCTTCATGGTGTGGAGTACGGTCGCCCTGTCCACGTCACCCTGATGTCTCTGTTCCCTGTGAGTTGGCCGTTGAATCTAGGGACTTTATCACGTTCTGTTTGATGTTTTGGGGGGTGTGAGCAACACTGCGTAGCTGGGAAGTCTCTCTGTGACGTCAGTGGCCTCGTCCGTCACCGCCTAGAGCCGTAACTCACGAGGGATGCAAAGCCTGCTGCTGTAATTCAAGCATCCCTTCTTCATTTTTACAGCAGGAGACACTTGCCCTCGTTTATCACTTGGTTATCCAGCGGTGCAGTTCACGTGGGAAAGACAGGCTAAGTGCCTGATTCTTTCCCTTTATCGCCCGTTTTCCGAATGAGTTGGGTCCCTGTTGTCCTCCAAAGATGACAGATTGGTTTTTAAGGATCGTTATGAACTCACCGGTAGAGACATATTTGATGGGGAGTCATTTTTTACCAGTCAAGGGTTCATGCTGAACTGAGCTTTGCAGGAGGACAAAGATGAGACGCTTCCACTCACGCTCTAGGTGGGTGGGTGTAACTCACACTCCCTCTCCCCTCCCCCGCCTTCCTTCCCCACCCCCGAAGGAGACCACTTTATCAAGTTCTTCGCCCCGTGGTGTGGTCACTGCAAAGCTCTGGCTCCGACCTGGGAGCAGCTGGCTCTGGGCCTTGAACATTCCGAAACTGTCAAGATTGGCAAGGTAAGTGAAAGCCCTTATTAAACCGGAAATAGACCGCCTCTGGCTGGATTAATTAGCTGAGTAGCCCATTCTTCATTCTGTGCACAGAGTCGCAAACTTGATTTATTAATTCCATTTAGCGTGCCACTTGATAATTCATTTCACCTTCACAGATGGCAGCCGGGTTTTGAGTGTGCTGGCTTTTCCACAGTCTAGAGATAAATTATGGCTTTGGCTCCTTTGTTTATTTTGAAGCAATGGCCAATTCTGAATTGGCAGCCCCAGAGCCCTTTCTGCAAAGATATGGGGCAGAGCCTTAGAGAACATTCACTGGACGTACTTGGAGACCATCCACAGTCGAACTCACCCAAGAGCTCTTTCCTAAAAGGACCTTGGGCTCTGTGCTCACACCCTGTGTGCAGCCTGCGTGCAGAAGACCCGCCCGTGGGGAGCCCTGGCTTTTGCCCTGCTGCCAGGAATTCTTTCCCACTTTACATAGGGAAACCAGAAGTGATGCCTTGACAGCTGGGTTTTCGGGAAATATCTAGAGCAGCTTCCGGGCCTTCAAGCACTTTTAATCCGTCCATCCTCCAGCACCTACCAGACACCCTGCCTGAATTGCTTTTATAAAAATCTCATTTTCTACCTTGCCGGGGGCTGATTTGTATACAGGAGTAATGCTGTGTGTTCAGGAACTGTAGCTAATAAGGTGATGCGCCCAGCACAGTGAGATGGCCAAAAGCATAAACGTGGGATTCGGACAGACCTGGCCGGCCACCCTCGAGCAGCTTCTCCACACCTGTCTCCCCCTTCGCAAAACCGAGACGAGATCTGACTGGGGCGGTGGTGAGGGTGACGGTGAAATGCTGAGCACGACGCTGGGCACAGAGCAGATGCCTAGGAAATTGTAATGGTTGTGAAGTGAAGTTTTCACTATTGTGTGTTAAACACTTAACTTGATGTCTTTTCAGTTTTATCTTTATTATATTCCAAATACTCCTATTTAAAACTCCTGAACCTGAGAATACATTTCTGATGACTGGCGTGGGTCTCTGTCCACGACAGCTGGCCGTCCCCTTCTCCAGATGTCAGGCTAGGCTCCCTCTCTCCATCTGCTGACCTGCTCAGGGCCCATCTGCTGACCTGCTCCCCCAAAACTGGCATTTTTGAGTGAAAAGAAATCATGTCTCTAAATCCCATCACTCTGCTCCCTAAGCTCAGGTGTATTTTGGGGTAAAGTCTCTCCAAAAGCTGCAGCTTGCTGGCAGAGACGCTACAGATGGGGAGTTGTAGAAATTTTCTTTCTTTGAAAAAGCACTGAGTGTCCGAGAGCCCATTTACCAGGAAGGCTCGCGGAGAAACTGACGGGGCGCGTGATCTGTATTTCCAGGTCGATTGCACACAGCACCATGAACTCTGCTCAGGAAACCAGGTCCGAGGTTATCCTGCTCTCCTCTGGTTCCGAGACGGTAAAAAGGTACGTCTTCGGGTCTTAGCGTTGAGACAACATGTGTGTCTTAACCACGGCTGAACAGTCGAGTGGTTTAACGGGTGGCGCGTTGCCAGCACAGACTGTTTGGGCACTGGTTTAAAGGAATACGCATCACGGAGCGAGAATGTCTTTCTCTTTGTTGGTAAGGCCTGGCGGGTTGAGAGAAACCATCAGGCGTTATGCACTCCCGAAGCATCTCAGCGGGCTCAGGTTAACTCTAGCATAAGCCGGATGGACGGTCCTAGGGTAACTGCTCTGATTCCGACCTTTGAGAGGGGTCAGCGCTCGCTCTTGGTAAGGCCCTTCAATGCCGGCTTCGTCCCTGGCCGCTGGGCAGCGCCCAGACTTTGGAACCGCTTAGCTCTGCAGAAGGAAGGCGCTGTGAAGTTCTTTGCCCAGAGCCAAACTGCGGTTGATCATCTGTGCTTTGCCTTCACCTTTGAGCAGCAGACACCACAGAGCCGGGACACCCAGACAGAGACGTCCGATGGGGGCGGGTCACGCGTGGGCAGGTGGAGGGTTGAGGATTCACAGCCCTTACGTGTCTTTGTGTCGCCTGTGTCCCGGACAGGTTGATCAGTACAAGGGGAAGCGGGATCTGGAGTCGCTGAGGGAGTACGTGGCATCGCAGCTCCAGAGCACGGAGAGGGGCGCCCCGGAGCCCATCCAGCCCTCGGAGGCCCCCACGCTGGCCACTGAGCCCGCGGCCGACCAGGTGGGTGCACGGTCAGCTCCCACCTCCAAGCGACAGCGCAGGCACAGCACGCGGTCGGTCATTCACATGGGGGGGCTGGGGTCCACTTTTCAACACAGCGTTTTCTTGAACTCCTTTCACATGCTTGTTAGGGGGTCAGCGTAGACAGAGCTTCCCTTTAAAGAACCTGGAGTGGGTGTGAGACAAAGGATCCTGCGAGCATTTGGTGTCAGCATTTCTGGACAGTTCTTCCCTTTGATTCAGCACTCACTAACTTGAAGGTATTTGCTGTGAAAGCTGGGCTGTTGCCTCTTGGGCCCGTTCTGCTCGTTTCCATAACTTGCTGCAGTCAAGGTGGTAAAGGCCCCTGAAAGAGCTGCAGCAGAAAGGCTCTGCGCGTTGGAATGTCAGAGGCAGATCGCTGTAGGCTATTTCATTTGTCCAGACGATCGCTGACTTATCGAGGTGTCCTCTTCATATATTCAGAGCGTAAGGTTTCACGTTTGTTCGTTCTGCGTTTATCAAGCCCTGTCGCGTTCCAGCCACTGTCCTAGGCTGCCAGGACACAAAGCGAATAAGGTCGTTTTCCGCCTGTGGAGAGTGGCGGGTGGGAAGGGGGAGACACACGAAGATGTCGGTGCTGCGACGCAGGCCGGGGCGGGGAGGCAGGGAGCGCCACCCCACGGGTGAGTCGGTGTCCACTGGAGAGCCGTGGGGAAGGCCGCCTGGCGGCGCGTCAGCCGGCAGGAGTGAAGAGGGCGCGAGGAGGCCAAGGGCACTGTGCGGGACGCAGAGGGAGCCGGCGGCTGGCCCCCGGAGGGCCTTGTCCGCCAGCCGCAGATTTCAGGTCTGCAGGGAGCCAGTGGAGGGCTTGGAGCCGACGTGGACGTTAAGAAAGCCGGCTGGCTGCAGCCTGTGTGGACGAGACGGAAACCGCTGTATCTGGAGACAAAGGATGCAGGGACGGTGGGCAGGGGCGTCCAGCTCCCCCTGCGCAGTCGGGATGGGGGAGGGGAGGGAGGGAGAGACGGGCTGGCGGCGCCGGGTGGGAGGGAGGCGATGGGTCCCTATTCAAGGTGTTGCTTCCAGGGCTGTGGCGGTCTGCACGTGGCGACAGGTAAGAGTCCGGAGCTTAAGCCGGATGCCTGTCTAGGCGAGGAGGTTCCCGCATCCGCTCCTGTAGGTAGAAACCGATGCTGAAGCCGCGGGTGAAGATGGGATTATTCGGGGAGTCAAAGTGGTGTTTTCCCGGGAAAGCAGTGCTCGGATTTCCCAGCTGAGAACCACACATAAGGCCTGTTTGTCTGTCAGTGTACTTCCAAAGCCGAGTCCTTGTGTTGCCGCCTCGGTTCACACAACTGCACTGCACAGCACGCCAGGTTCTTACCCGGGACGGCGGGCAGGGCGGCCCTGGTCCTGGGGAGGACGCCTCCCTGGCGACTGTCCAGCCTCAGCACTTACGGGAGCGATCGTGACTCGCTGGGGCTGTCACGCCCGGGGCCCGGGGATCAGGCTTGGAGAGCCGGCAGCCGCCGGCCCCATCCTCCCAGGGTGGGGCTGTGATGGCGCCTCCGCTCCCCCGGGCCCAGCCCCTAGTGGGACGCTTGTAGGTTGGGGACCGCGTGGGTGTTAGTTAAAAGTGGAAGTTTTGGTTTAAGAAGTAAACAAACGATTTCGTAGTTAAGGGACCATGCGTCAAGGGAGCGTGTGTCATGGTGGTTGTAAAGGTCACCCCACATCGAGTATAATTATATACTGTGGGTGTTTTTGTCAAACCCAGAAGGGTTTCTATTTGTAATGAGGTTTTCCACCGCTAAGTGGGTCTTTCAGTGAGTGTGGTGTCATGTTTCTGGACATGAAGATGGCAGCGTCTGGATGGCCCCCTCAGTGCCCCTGCGTCCTGGTCACAGACACATGGTACTTGGTGCTGGACTCGAGTGGGGCAGCCCTGGTACACTTTGCCACGTGATACATCATCCGTATTCTTTTTATTTATTTATTTATTTGGCTGCATCGGGTCTTCGTTGAGGCACGCAGGATCTTCAGTTACGGCGTGCAGGCTCAGTAGCTGTGTCGCGCGGGCTCTGGAGCGCGTGGCCTTAGTTGCCCCGCAGCGTGTGGGATCTTAGTTCCCTGCCCAGGGCTCGAACCCACGTTCCCCTGAATCGGAAGGAGGATTCTTAACCACTGGGCCACCAGGAAAGTCCCCATCATCCATATTCTCACGAGAGGATCACAGATCCGTTCTTGGAGGAAAACACAGACACGATCCTGTGAAGAGCCTTCAAGACGGAATCGCTTTAGACCAGACTGCCGTGTGGCACCTTGGCCCTGAGTTCTCCAGCCTGAGTTCACATGAGCAGTCTTCACATTTACTGTGAATTTGAAAATGGAAAGCAGCCTGTTAGCTGTAGAAGCACATGTTGCCTGTGCTTGTGTAACTAAGGTCCTTCCGTCACATAGAGAAGATAATTATGAATCTGTAGGATGAGAGCGATAGAGTCGGCGGGGAAAGCAGTGCGTACAGACTTCAGGGAGGCCGGTCAGCTTGGACTTCGATCAGTGTCCGAGGCTCCAAGCCCGGGAGGCGCATGCTTGGGCCCTGCCCACCCAGAGCCCTGGAGACAGCGGCTGCACCTGACCCTGCCTGGGCTGGCTGGGAGCTTTTGTGGAGCTTGTGAAAAGTGAGTTGTGTAGGTATTTGTGTGTGGCCTCGGAGCACACATCACAGCATTTTAAAAGATGACGGACCCGTATCTCTGCGATCCCAAAGCATGGTCCCCGCTCTGCTCTACGTGGTGTATTTGAATTGTGGCTTTTCCCTCCCCCAAGGGCACTGTGTTGGCACTGACGGAAAATAACTTCGATGACACCATCGCAGAAGGCATAACCTTCGTCAAGTTTTATGCCCCGTGGTAAGTAGCTGTTGAATTAGAACCTTGGTCCTCGTGCGCTTGAGTCACATCCTATTTTTCAGGCCATAGGCCAACCCTCCGGACTCAGTGTTGGGCAGATACATTTACTTGTAGTTATGCTACAGGGAAAAAGGAAATGTCATTATATGTGTTAGAGTTTGGTGGTAATTCACAAAGTGATGGAGAATGAGGTTAACTTAAAGCTCAGTCTGCTCTGGAAGAAACAAAACTGGAGACTTCTTATCGTGGCCATGTAACACTGCAGTTCTGTGGTATCTGGGCACTTTGCCAAATAGATGGCTTTTGGGGTTAAAAACACCGTGCACATCATGAGGTATTAAGAGCTCTGCCCCTTAGTCTCTCTGGATGTTGTAGAGAAATCGAGTAGAGCTCAGCTTTCCGTTAGAGCCATGCAGTCTGTCAGTCACCTGACCTTCCTGGCCCGTGGCCCTCGGGGACCAGAGCAGAGATGGGCTGCTCGGAGCCCCAGACCGCGGCAACCGCAGTCAGTGGGGAGACGATAGGTTCCAGGATGTGCCGTGAACCACTGCGGCTTTGGATGCCCTTTAAATCCTTTGAACCCACTTTCCTCAGCTGTAAAACGGGGAGAACGCTTTGTCTTGAAACAACCCATTTGGAAAGATAGTGTTGAGGAGAGAGCGATCCCGTTTCTGGACACAAACACACACGCGCCATTTTCGCTTCTCACTTCGTTTCACTGCGCGTATCCATGAGAATCAGTAACGGCAGAGATAAAAAAGTTAACGAGTGACCTGTACGACTTGCGCAGGTTTTATTCTTAAAGAGTAGAATCACTAGTAAATAATGCCTTTAAAACTATCACGTATTTTCTAGTTTTTTTAAAAAAAAACCCTAAAGCTGTACAGATCACGTACAAGGACAGAAGAGCCGCTTTCATTGAAGGGGAGCAGGTCATAGAGGGGAAGATGGTCAGGAAGGGGGTATAGTAACAGGTGGAAGTAGAGTTTGAGCCGAACTCAGTGGCCTCAGTGCTCACACCACATCCCGGAAGCTTCAGGGAAGCTTTGAAGTTCTTTTGAACATTTAAGACCGTCAGAAATATCTGTTTTTGGCATTCAGGTGATTTTTTAAAAAGCCCACAGTTGACCGCATCGTAGAGATGCTTGCAAAGCTGAAGCTGTTTTGCAGACGTCTTGTTGTCAGTCAGGGTATCCGAAAGCCTGCTCGGGCTTGGGTTTGAACTCCGTGTTCGGGATGGGAGAGGACGAGCAGGTGCAGGAGGTGGGGGATGATAGCGCGCCCCGCGGGAGAACCTGCCGGTTTATCCACTTCTGGGCAGCTGTCGGCTGCTTCCTACAGAAGAAACAGGCTGGGCAGTGAAGTGCAGGCGAGTGAGCTTGACGGGACCTCAACAAAGCTGTCGCTCTTCTGTCCCCAGGTGTGGGCATTGTAAGAGCCTGGCTCCTACCTGGGAGGAACTCTCGAAAAAGGAATTCCCTGGCTTGGCGGGGGTCAAGATCGCCGAGTTGGACTGCACTGCGGAACGGAACATCTGCAGCAAGTACTCGGTGGGTCCACATGGATGGGAACTCATGGGGACAGAGGTGGGGGCGGATCCCAAGTGGAGCTGTAATTCGGTACTGTGGGCTCAACCAAGATAACTCATCCTCTCGACAAAGAGTTTTTTGTGTCCTTTGGGGATTTTTTTTCCCATTTGAGAAGCAAAAGAGCTGCTCTCTCAAAGGAAAGGCTGTCTTCTGTGAGTGCACACAGTTCAGAGGGGTTTTCAGGCCTTGCCACCTGGGCGAAAGGCGGGCAGTACCTGAGACTCTGAGCTGGAGGGCAGGGCGCCACCTGCGCGGCCATTCTCATTGGCTAAACGGTCAGCTGGCTTGTAGCCTTCGTCGCACACACAGACACAAGGCAGCGCTCAGTGCAGAAAGTATCTGATCCTACGCTTCCCTGAGAGGGCCACACCAATGGGCCAGGCTTGGCTTCTTTACGTAACTGTTGCCTTCTTTCCAAGCTGTTAGCACCATCGAATAGCCCAGAAGATTTGCAATTTATTTATATTTTTCCATTTGTGGTGTTTTTCTTAAAACATTTTTGAGGCCTCCGGAGTTTATTAGAATAGATGTATGTAGCACAGACGTCGTCTACTTACTAGAAGATGCCAGTCATTTTTTAAAATGTTTTATTTTTTTGATGCTTTAAAGAAAGGTGAGCTGTGCTGACAAGTGTGCATCCTTGAGGCTCCTGCTGCCACTCAGTGCGGACCACAGAGCGCCCTGGTGTCGCCAGGGAGCTTGTGGGAAATGCAGCCTCAGGCCCCCTCCATCCCCACCAGCTCCCCAGGCGAGACTCCACTCTAGGGTGAAGTCACTCCTTGTTGCTAATCTTGAAAGTAGGTTTGGGTTGGAAAGTGAATATAGAGCCCCAAGGCTCTGCTTTCTGAACTCTTAGGTACTTTTTTGATGGTCTGTACGTTCTGAAAATTTAACTATGGACTTCCCTGGGCACGACTCTAGGATCTCTTCTGATTTTATTTAAGAAGCAACTTTATGTTGGTTTTCAATTTTTTTTTTTTTTTTTTTTTTTTTTTTTTTTTTTTTTAAGGTACGAGGTTATCCCACATTGCTGCTTTTCCGCGGAGGCAAAAAAGTCAGCGAGCACAGCGGGGGCCGAGACCTGGATTCCTTGCACCACTTTGTCCTGCGCCAGGCGAAGGATGAACTGTGAGCTCGGCTGGAAGCTGTCTCCTGCCTGGCCCTGGGCAGGAGCTCAGTCCTGCGGCCGCTGCCCGCTCCCTTGCGGTGGTGACTCAGAGATCCGAACGCACTAAACTTGTGCTATCTTCTCCATGTGTGTGTTTTTTAAGCCAACACACTCCACAGATTCTTTCTTAGGTTTCTCTAAGTACATGTGTAACTCATGATCCCTTTGCAAACTAAATATTTTCAGTGGCAAGCTACCATCCATCCCCTTTAACCTTCTCTCGGTGAAATCTAAATGGTTTCCTTGAGACTAAAATAGAGTCAAGGAAATTCCAATTGCCAGACTGTTTTTGGCTTTGGAGTAATTTTGGTGAAAGCATCATGCGATGCATGGTTTTTGAACCATCCGTGCACAAGTTCTGGAAAGGTGGCCTTGCCTTGTGGTGATATTGCGTTGCTCTGATCTGAAGGTCCCAGTTGACTTGTTAATAACGTCGTTGGTCCGTAGCTTGGAGCGGATTTAAAACACAAAACCCCGTCGCCTCTGGAAGAGCCACTTTCCCAGCCCCTCCTGGATCTTCTGTCTCTGTTGATACCTCTCTCACGGGGAGTGGTGAGCCATAATGAAAACGGTGGTACTCCTGACGCGTGCCTGAGTAAGGTAATGCTGATGCCGTAGTCGTGTGTGTGTGTTGACACTTGACCAATCGCTTATTACTGTTCAAGGGATACTTCTGTCCCTCCTGGGTGAGAGAGTTCATTAGTTAACATGAAGCCAGAGTCCACGTGAACTTGAAGATTCGATGTCTCGCGTGGAAAGTTCCACAAGGCTTGTCCCGACTATTAACTCCTAGGAAGATTCTGCTTGGCTTGGCCATCTGGGGCAGGAGCCTTCCCAGGTCTGCGTATCAGGGACCGAGGAAGCCCTGCAGCCCCAGAATGGAGCCCTAACCGAAGCAGCTTCGGACTCAGCAGTCCTTCTAGAGGCCGCGTCCTGTACTTCGTCTGCCTTCGAGGAGGTCAGTCTTCTACTGTAAGAAGAGTGGAATTAACTTGACCTCAAGATCAAAGGAGGAGAGAGGCAGGGCCGAAGTAGGCCACCTTACCGGCGTCCGCATAACCCACGCCGTCCTGGTTGATAAGGAGCACGTCTACCCTCACCCTTGGAAGTCCGCAGCTGTGGGACGAGGCTCCCTCAAGGCATGTGCCTGTAGGTTCTTCGCCATCAGGTGCTCCTCGTGATAACACTCGTCACCCCACCGCCCACGCTCAGGAGATGCGGCCACTTGGCACAAAGTACCTGGTGGTCAGGACCTTAGAAACAAGACCCCGTCCGCTGTGCACGGCAGACGACAACAGGATCCCGGCCAGCCTCTGCCTTAAAGAAAATCTTTATTAATCATGTATGGTTCACAGATGTTCTTTAAAAAAGACCCCAACTTTCTAGAGAAGCACAATCCTCATGAGTGGATTCATCTTTGCATCGTGAGTCTTGCTTTAAAAAGGAAATCAAAGTGGTACAATTTGTTTACACTATGATACTTTCTAAATAAACTCTTTAAAAAAAAAAGTCTGGTCTTTCCTTAAATGTTACAGCAAAACAGATATAAAATAGACAATAAATTATAGTTTATATTTACAAAAAAGCTGTAAGTGCAGTTATAGATCATAAATGTATTATTTAATCAGTTTAGTATGAAATTGGTTTCCGAGTACATGATTGTGAAAAAGACATTTAAAAAATACTCTCAGATTTAATCTGAGTCTTACTTTCTACAGGAGAAAACCGTGATTTCGGTTCCTAAACCACATACCCATCCTCATCTCTTCCTAAGGCTGGGTGCCCTTCCTCAGCTCATCGCCTGTGCTGGTCTAACCCCGAGATGCGGGACGCTGTCCAGTAAGAGGCAAGGAACCGTTTTACCGACACAGATGAGGGCTGACATTCCTGACGTAAACGTGCTTTTTCAAAGAGCCGTCCCTCAGGGGAAGAGGTGCGGGCGTGTAGCTCGGTTAAAATGATGGCTTTAAAAAGACTTCTCATCCCCGGAGCCTCGCCTCAAAGTGGGATCACTTTAGTCTGTGTTTTTGGTCCTAGCAAAGAAAACAGCAAATGCTGGTGGGGGGGGGGGGGGGGGGGGGGAAAGAAAAAAGGGGGAAATGAAATATGGTTGAACTGAAATAAGGATATTTTCATATGGACAAAACGCCCGCACAAACATGTAACAGCACGACTGAGACAAAAGGCACTTGCGGGCTGCCCGGCTCCCTCCCGGGCCGTTGATCCCACGTGAGAAACCGACCTCCCTGGGATGAGAGCTCAACAGAGACGTTCTTCCCCCATTCCCGTGATCTGCAAAATCTACCTGTGAGCAGCTACTGAGCCCGCTGATATCTGAGCCAAGAAGAATTTTACTTTAAGATTATCTTCCCTATTTACTTACTAAAACCACAAAGAGCTTGATCCAAAGCAAAATAATTTGGTTGGTTTTGGGGGGCAGAGGGGAACCTTCAAAGTTAGGTTTCTTCAGTCACCGGACTTCATGCTACAGACACTCAAACTCAGCTTCCTAGAGACCGACAACCACTCACGACATTTACTACGTGAGCAGGTTACAGACGAGGTCCTTTAAGATGTCTGTTAGGGCGGAAAGGCAGCAGGCAGCACGAGATGGTGTCGGCGTCTTATCCCGCTTTCTCGGTGCTTCCGGGTGCCTTTTAAGGCAGACGTGATGCAGGAGTCCAAGGCAGTGCATGTGTCCCCAGCAGCTCGTCCTGAGTCAGTGGCACCCACAAGCTCTGACGACCATGTTCCTGTATTTTTTCAGGATGACGTTGGAGTTGTCATCAAAGTAAAGCACAGAGATGGCATTCAGTTTCGTTGGCGCACAGCACGGTTTGGGGACATACTCGGGATTCATAAGGTGAACCTGTTTCAAACACAGAAGGAGGGGAGGTGTTGTTAGGAACAATACCTGGCCTGGGCCTACTCCCCAGTCACGTGGAGATGCCAGCGCTCACCAGGGTCTGCACGATGGCATGGTTGGTGGCGTTCATGTGCGCGTTGAGAGGGAAGGAGCATTCTCCATCACAGTAGTTGGCAGCGTAACCCTTGGGTGCAATGATCCAGTCCTGCAACAGAGAGAGTGATGTACACACACACCTCGTATCACCTGTGCCCTCAGGAACCCTGCGAGAAGCTATCACTCACATGGGGCAGCTAAGGAGACAGACACAGCAGGTCGAGGTCACACTCGAGGGGCAAAGCGAGGCTGTGAACCCGGTCAGTCAGACTCTGGAGCCCTCGCTCCTTCCACAGGCCCACAAGGCCCTGACCTGCTCCTGGCCCGCCTAGGCCTGGAGGCCTGCAGGTGGCTGGCTCCATGAACTTGGACCAAAGGAGCCTCTCCAGGAGCCCGGGTACTCCGTCACCGCAATGCCACCGCACATGGGAACGATCTTCCATCACTGGAAGCCTAGAATTTGCGTCTTCTCTTATTAACTAGCAGTGGCCTTCGGGAGGGAGGCAGAGCATTGGTGCGCTTCTAGTCTGGGCGAACTGGCATGTGGCCCTTGGAGAAGTTAACTGTTAGATGCTCTTCCAGCCCCTTCTCAAAGCACAGTGAACTCCTGTTTAAATGCCCAAAGCAATACAGGCCCTGTGGACCCTGAGAGAATGAGAGAAGAGCACTGGGAAATGGGCTGCTGATGTGGAGGGACAGGGCGCCTGCGCACCTGGAAAGGAGCCGGGGGGCTTCCTGCCCGGGTGGGCGGGCCCTTTGCCACCCCACTCCAAGACCTGGGCATCTGGAAGGGCCCCTAAGACCTTCACAGGAGGAACCTTCTCAGCCCTCAAGTTCAAGGTCTCTGAGGATGGCTGCTGCCTCTAAGATGAGAAGAGGCTGCCGAGAGAGGGCCTCGTCCCCCTTGCTGTCCAGAGCACTCACCTGCCAGCCCAGGTCCTGGAAGCTCACGTAGAGCTCGTGCTTCCTGCAGGCTGTTTTCAGTTCACTGCTGTTGTAATCTGTTGGAGATCAGAAGATGCAACAGTTAACTGATTCACTCTTCGCTTACAAACTTACCCGGACAGTTAACCACGGGCCAGCCGTGCACAAGGCCCCCGCTAGACGCAGCTGGGGCGCCCACAGTTCTGCAGCCTCCTCCCAGCTGCTCGGGTGTTTGACTTACTCCGTCTCGTCCACTCTGGGGTCACTGCCGGGCACACTGGCACACAGCACGTCATTACTGACCTGAATGGACTCCTTTCAAGCAACAGACGTTTGTCGTGATCCCCTGTTGGACTAAGATGCCCCAAACACCCCGGGGCCCTGACTTGGAGGACATCGTATTCACAGGCAAGACACACCAGGCAGGTTCCGCTCGCTTTCTAAAACCGGGGCTGTCCTGAAGCTGCGCAGGGGCCGGGAGAGCCTCCTGAAGGGGGCGCCCTGGAGCCGGGCCTGCCCGGGAGGCCGGGAGTGGGGACGGGGCGGGGCTGAAGTGCGCGCACCTGCTCTGTGTGTCAGGACCTGCTAGCCTGGCTTCATTAACCGACCGCTGGCAGGAGGACAAGGGTGCCCTGACTCATCTAGGCCAGACGGAGCGGCTTCTGTGTGACGCGCTCCCTGTGAGGTGCCACGGGAAACACGAGGATCCGTCAGGCAAGGCTTCTGGCCTCCAGCGACTCAGGGAACGGACGGGGTGCCGTGAGACGTGCAGAGCTCACGCCAGTACAAAACAGAATCTGAACGCCATGCGCAGGGGCTGGAGAGAAACCCCACCGGGAGTTCAGAGAAGGGACAGTTAAAGAGGGAGAGAGAGAGGAAGAGAGAGCAGTTCTGGTGGAATGAAGTTAAGGACATGTGAAGAGCTACCCAAACCGTGGAATTTCCTGTGTGATAATCCAGCTCCTAGTGGGGCCCCGGAGAGCTCAGGATGGGCTGCTCACCAGAAAGACCACCACGTGATCAGAGGTTGGGACGTGGGCCAGCCTGACCTCCAGGGAAGGGGGGAGGACTGGAGGCGGAGTTCAAGTCGTGAAGCCCACGTGACAACTCTGGACACGGGGCTCGGGGGAGCCTGGGGTTGTTGGGTGAGCATGTCCGTGTGCGGGGAGAGCGGCCCGCCGGGTCCTCTGGGGAGAGGGCTGCCCCTCCTCTGCGTCCTTTCTAATCCAGCTGGAGTCCCAAGTGGGGCACTTTCCTGCGTCCTGTGAGTTGCTCCAGTGAATCAGCAGACCCGGGAGGGGGCGTTACGGGAACCCCTGAATCTCACCGAGCGGGACAGAGCCACAGGTGGCATCCGCAGGGGGCCAAGCTGTTGACCTGGTGGTATCTGTGCTCCCCCCAGGCTGTCAGGATCAGGACGGAACTGGGCTGTAGGACCCCCAGTGGGCATCGGGACGCAGGCAGGGACAGGTGCTGCTTCTGCCGGACGGAACCGAGGGGGCGTGGGGAAGGGCCTGGCCGACCCCCCGCCATCTCCGCAGTCTGGCCCTCGCTTCCCTTGGGCAGAAGAGATTCTCAGGAGAGCGGGGCCGGGATGAGAAGGGCAGGGGCCCCATCACGCCACAGGCGGGGCCGGGCAGCCACCAGGGAGGCAGCTGCACCTGAATCCCTGCGGCCCCAGCTCGGCCCAAGCCCCAGGGGTCCAGGCAGCCGGCCTGCTGTCCTTTCCAGCCCCAAGAGAGGAGGAGAGAGGAACAAAGGGGAGACTGGAGAGGGGAAGAAGCAGGAAAGAGACAGAGTCAGGGCGGCCTAAGAAACCAGGGGGCAGGGGAGGAGCGTGAAGGCTTCTGCAGACAGCCGCCGGGGGCTGACCGCCTCCCCTGCCCCAGGCCACACCAGCTGCAGGCCCCAGGCTCGGCCAGGAAAACACCAGGACAGCAGGAGCACAGAGCACGCTGTCCGCACAGCCCGGCTCTTCTGAGCTCAGGCTGCAGAGTCTTCCCAGAGGAAGCTTGTTTTTTAGAGGGAACAATTCGCTGCTCTCATTTCCCTTCCCTCCTAGAATGACAAGGGCAAGGGCAAAGGGCAGCTGTTAAAATGGTACCCCTGTCTGCACTGGGCTGGCCGCTCCTCCCCTGCCTCCGGCCTGATCCGCCCAGCTTATCCCAAAGGAATCTCCGGCTCCCACCTACCCCACAGAATCAACGGGGCCTTGAGAACCTGCTGGAAGAAGCCCAGCTCCTGTGCCACTGACACTGTGGGGCCCCGGGACCACACTGGGATTTTGATTTCTGGTGTCAATAATCTCGTAAAGTGCTGGGCGGGGGGCGGGAGTGGGGGGACAGCTTGCTTTTCAGAGGCTCGATTTTGTTTACAACCGGACGGTTAGCATGAAAGGCAACAGTGAAGTCCTGTTCTTTTGTGGCTGCAGGATTTCAAGGTCTTATACAGCTCCATCTAATCTGAGCGGGGCTTTGATCTCAGCCTTGGTCTTGATTATAAAAGAATATGGAGCTAAGTATCTTGAAAACAGAGGCTCTCCTTAAAGACTGAGCCCTGAGACTCCCTGCTTCACGCACCCCTGTCCCTTCCTAGAGGGACCCTGGCCCCCAGTGCCCTCTGGGGAGTTGGCAGTGGTTGGTGAATTATTCGGGCATCTTGCAGCACCTGTTCACACCTCTTTATTATTCAGCATTACCGGCCCGTTAGCACATTCATTAGGGGTGAACCTAGGGATGGAGTAGAAGGTCAGGTTCTAGTTGGCTTCACTCCTTGATAACTTTTATCCTAAAGGGGCGTAATGGCAGACGAGAGTCAAGTATTAGAAATATGGAATTTGGAACAACTCTAACTTTCCAATCACTCATGCCCTGACTGTCCTCCACAGCTGTGGAGAACTAAGTTCTGATTTCATTTAGAAAGCCCTGGACAAGCCTCCACCTCTTGACCGAGACATCTGGGAGCCAAGCTCCAGGCCCTAAAGTTTGAATTTAAGATCAAAATGACACATTAAAATTCGCAACGCCTTTGAAGAACTATACACGGCTAAGTCACAGCCCTGACCCGTGTCCGTTCTTCCCAAGCGTTGGGTGTCCATGGTGGACGAGCCCTGTCATCTCTGGCGTGTCAACCCGTGGAAGCAAGTGCTGAGCTAGAGGGGACACCCACCAGGAACTAAAAGGCCAAGCAAACATTGCTCTGGGAGAATGAGACCCCCTAGTCTATGCACTGAAATTCCCTGAAATCTACAGCAAAGCATGTCATAGTCATAATAAAGTACCCACATCACTGCTTTGCAAGTGATGAGTTCTGGTTACCTTTCCTATGCTGGAAGCATACTGAATGGTCCCAACTGGAAAGTTCAAGGGATAGAAGATATGAACCAGCAACGAGAAGGTCAACAGTGTATTTACATGTACCAGAGCCACCTTTTCTCCCAGGACCCTTAAGGATACATGTTTGGGGACTTACCTGGTGGCACAGAGGTTAAGATGCAGGGGATATGGGTTCAAGCCCTGGTCCGGGAAGATCCCACATGCCACGGAGCAACTAAGCCCGTGCGCCACAACTACCAAGCCTGCGCACTACAGCCCGCGAGCCACAACTACTGAGCCCGCTCGCCTAGAGCCCGTGCTACGCAACAAGAGAAGCCACGGCCATGAGAAGCCCGCGCACCGTAACAAAGAGTAGCCCCTGCTCGCCGCAACTAGAGAAGGCCTGTGGGCAGCAACAGAGACCCAACGCAGCCAAAAATAACAAATAAATAAATAAATAAAATTTGAAGAAAAGGATACATGTTTGGGTGGGTTGGAAAGAGACAGAGGAGAATTTAAGAGATGCTCACAGGTAGCATTTGAATCGATGAAGAGCTCATTCCAAAGAAGAGAGAGGGTCTTGAGAAGCTGCTGGTTCAGAGACAGTCGGCAGGGCTGAGGGATGGCAACATGAACGTCAAGGGTGAACGAGGCCCAAAGGTCAGTGAATCCAATTTGACATGAATTGTTCAAAGTGGCAGAAAATGTTTCAAAACTATTCATCTGCCAAAACAAAGAGCAATTCTCAGTCACGGTGTTGGCAGCCAGCTGGTGGACACGCCAGAAAACCTCAGACTCACCAGCTGAACTGAAATCACATTCACTACCCCACACCCCAAAGATGGAGGATCTTGGAAAACGAGCTAGAACAGAATCTAGAATCACCACATGGAACCACCCTCAAGGCCATTTGTTCACAACCCTTGTAATGGGTCGGTCAGGTGGTGTCAGTCCCCCAGGAGACAAAATCTGAGAGAAAGATACTATGAAAGAGGATGAATGGCAGCAGGTAGAACGAGACCACCCAATGAGAGCTCGGGGAGCTGTGGATGGGGTGCCACAGGAGCAGTGGGCTGGCTGGTAGCCTGGAGGCCGAAAAGAATGGCCAGAGACACTAGAATCCCCAGTGGGCTGCACAGCACGGCTCGGACCAGGACTAGTAAAACACGTGTCAAACGATGAACAATATGGTCCAGACGATATCCAAGCCCACTGGAGAAGAGCGACACGGCCAACATCCAGCATCCACTCAGAGCATACAGCGACAGAGAGGCCAGGGCAGGTCAAACCCATCCAGGGAGACTTCGGTCCAAACCCACTGCTTGGTGCATGTGTTTGGGAAGTCCAGCTTGAAGGCCAAGGACAGGTGTGAGAGCAGATTTTGGTGGGCAGGGGAAGAGGCGGGCGGGCTCCTGGCCTCTCCCTCGTTGGGGACGGGTCCCGCTGTCTCCGGCATCGGCAGCTCAGTTCCAAAAACAGCCACGTGTTTCCCTGCCATGTTTCACCCTGATGACAGGCAACTGGACGGATGATGCTAACTTCTTTACCCAGAGGCAGGACGGTCTCTGGTGGGCGGCTGCTGGCGTTTGTTTCAGTGGAGAAGTATGAATTCCCTGGGAGCAGCACACTGTGGAAGACGGGGGGCAGCAGAGGCCAAGCCATCTCTTCCTTCAACCTCCCGAAAGATTTACAAGGGGCAAGTCCCGCCTGGAGTCACACCCGAGACCACAGCTTTTTGTCTGGGCAGCATCTACCTGGTTCACGAAGACCCAGCAACATCTGGCCCCACCGTAGCCCGGAAAGAAAGCGCAAACCGATGGTCCATTCCCCTGGAGAGCAGGCCATCTTTCTGGAAACACCTTCTCCAAGAGCAATCCCCTCCGTACCTCCATTCCCATTAATGGCGAGAATAAGGAAGGAGGAAAGGGCCAAACCGATAAAGCACTTCAGTGAGCCTAACCTGGGCCACTTCTTGGACCAGCTTGCGAGAGTCTTTGAAGATAGTGGGAGGGAAGGAGGACCCTCCGTAGTAACACTTTCTTGGGGGTCTGGGCCTTTAAGCAGGTGAGGCCAGGCCCATTTGTTACGAACTCTTAGCCTCAGTGCTGCTGAAAGGAACAAAGCATGTTTGAAAGTACGGGGCTGGGGGGTGGGAAGACCAAGAAAAAGCAGAGGTACTTGCCTCTTCTTACAAATTAGACCACCTTTACTATTCGTATTTAATTTAAACTCATCAAACTGAAAACAAAATGCCGGAAGGGATTTGGAAGAGAATAATTCAGTGATGCCACGAAAACCCAAATCAGAGACGACGTGTTTTCTCGATTAAAAAAGACATTTATGTGTGTACTGGTGGGGGAGGGGATGTGGAGTAAATCAAGTGAGATTTTCATTTTAAAAAGCAATCGAGGGCTTCCCTGGTGGCGCAGTGGTTGGGAGTCCGCCTGCCGATGCAGGGGACGCGGGTTCGTGCCCCGGCCCGGGAAGATCCCACATGCCGCGGAGCGGCTGGGCCCGTGAGCCATGGCCGCCGAGCCTGCGCGTCCGGAGCCTGTGCTCCGCAACAGGAGAGGCCGCAGCAGTGGGAGGCCCGCGTACCGCAAAAAAAAAAAAACAAAAAGCAATCGACACCTCAAGAGCCGCCTTCAGGCCTGAGGTCCTGGTACCAAACTGACCGCAGTTCATCAGATGCCACGGGCCGGCTGCACCGCCGCGCCCCGAGGACAGCACTGCGATGATTACTGTTCAGCAGGCTTCCTGCCAAGCGAATAAAGGCAAGCAATCATTTCTTCTTCTTCTTTAAGCCCCAACCCTGACTGTTTCTAGCGGTAAACACAGGAACACCCATGCTGGGCGAAGCCTCCAAGAAACACCAGGAGAAGCAGCACAATGTCACATCACACCGGGTGGTACAAGTTCCACATCCAGGTTAGTGGTAACAGAAACGCTGAGTCAGAACCCAAAATGAAGACACTGTTTCCCAAAGGAAAACGGGGCGCTTCGGAAAGTTCCAAGAACTCTTGCCGGCCATGGAAGATGACACTGTGAAACAGTCACCTGGAAGAAGTAACGCATCTTCCAGAAGTATTTTACATGCCTTCAGAGGAGCCTAACATACACCCTGAGACCTTCCCATGCTTGGAGGCAACTCATCTTTGAGCCAGAGCCATGCTTCTCATTTAATTCCAGCAAAGCCACCGAGGATCAAGCATCCCCACTTAACAGCTGGGTAAACTGACGCCGAAGTGGATTAGTTTGTCTGAAGTCACAGAGTAGTAATGAGGGAAGCAAGATCTCCAACTACAAATCCTACAGCAAATCTTCAACTTCGTGCTTGATTTCTGGGCTATTTAAAGGAAAAGGAAACCCAGAACTCGAAAGCACCAACTCTAGAGTAAGATGCACCTTGGTTTGAATTCAATACTGACTAGCTCTGTGAGCTGGGTGTCAGGAGGGAACGCCTGCTACCCGCCCCCCCCCCACACCGTGTTCTGATGAGTGGGCTTCCGTGCCTCTTCCCCAAAAGGCAGGCGTGGGAGGAAGCATTTCGGAAAGACCTCTGAATTGACACTCGGGCAGTGGGAGCTGTTTCCTCTCTCCTGCCCTTTGACCCTGCCTGTTCAGGGCAGGAGGGGGCTGACTCCATCCCCTACCCTCCAGGGGGTGAGCACCTGGGCCCAACCTGGCTGTCTGAAGCTACCACGAAAGAGATGCTCTCTTTCTGAAGCTGAGGTTGCCTTCCTGACCACCACATCAAGACAGGCTTTCTGAGAATGCCACCAACAGAGGAAGCTAGGAAAACAGAGATTCCTAATATCATCTGAGCCCGCGGATCTAAACACGTCTAAAGGTAGAACCCTGAACTTGCCAATCAAATGCACCAGCGAAATCCATCAGAGAGGGCTGTTGGAGCTGACTGGCCATACCACTTCCAGCCAAGAGCACCGACGAACGCCAACCCGCCTTACACGGATGTACCACGTTTGCAAGTCACGGTTTCCCCGGCGTAACGCAACTAGGAGAAAAGCTAGGCGCTCTAAGGCTCGGCACGGGCATGAAAAGAGGTGGAGAGACCTGACCAAACAAAAGGACGCTTTTCTGGCAAAACAGACTCTGAGGCTGTCTGCAGCCTGAGACAACCTCGGGGTAACAAGTGTTCCCCTCTGACGGCCTAGGGACCCGTCTAGATTATCGGGGGCTGCCCAGGCACCTGCGGAAGCCGCGCAGCGTCTGAAAGCCTTGGCGGGTCCTGTGTCCTCACGGACGCCCCAGAGCCCACAGGGTCCTGCAAAGACGGGGTCGCCCAACCCACCTGAGGCGCTGGAGGCCCGCGACACATCCTGGGCCGGGGCGGAGCGGTTGCGGCTCTGTTGTCGCCGCCGGCCGGCGGCCGAGCGGGTGCTGCGCACGTGGACCTCGCTGGCCTTGAAGAAGGCCACCATGAAGGGCTGCTTGTCGTAGGGGCCGTCCCTGCCCACCAGGCCGGCGGCTCGGGGGCTGATGTCGAGCCCTGGAAGGCAAA
Organism: Aethalodelphis obliquidens; assembly: GCF_003676395.1. Taxonomy (NCBI): domain Eukaryota; kingdom Metazoa; phylum Chordata; class Mammalia; order Artiodactyla; family Delphinidae; genus Aethalodelphis; species Aethalodelphis obliquidens. Next base: position 5,577,705 of record NW_020837978.1, on the reverse strand, counting down.
TCAAAGCAGGAGGGTGGTGGGACCCCCAGCCCCCCAGTTGTGCTGTTCTTACCCCGGCCTGTGCATCCTTCTTCCCGATCACGTGCCTCCCACCGGCGAGGCAGCTCCACAGGCCCCAGGTGCCGGGCCCGCGGGCCGCAGCGGGGACGCGCAGGTGCGGGAAGGCCGCCCACTGACCCACGCGGTGTCGGCCCTCGGACCCGCTCCCGCCTTCCTCTCTCTCTCGACACGCCCTGGCCTCCGCCTGGGCGCTGCCCTCCGCGGGTCCTCTCGGACCCAGGACCATCTCACCGTCTCCAAGTCCTTGCCAGGAGGCTTGGGGGTGCAGGCATTGCTGGTCCACAGTGGCTCTGAGGGGACAGGAAGCCAAGCCATCCTGGAGCCCGGGGCCCACCCGGAAACCACGGCTCTGCCACGCCTGCCGCGAAGGAGACCAAGGCGACGACCCTCGGCCCGAGCTTGGCCAACTCACCGTCGCGCGTGACCACACTCAGCTGCAGCCCCATGTTGTGCTGCGGGGTCAGGACCCACAGGTTGCTGGTGGCTGTGATGTCAAATTCCAGCCAGCCTTCTTCCGAGGCCCACACGGCGCGGGTGTCCAGCAGAAACAGGTCAGAGTCTCTGAAAGAGGGAAAAGGTGGCAGGATGAAGGGCGCAGGGCCCCCAGCTCATCCCCACTCCGTCCTGCCCGGTGTCAGACGACAGATGCCACCGTCGGGTCAGGGACGGCGACCAGCCGTGGCCCCGGCTGGTGTGACATCACACAGGACACACCCGCAACACAACCTGCTGGGGTGCCGCACGGACAGCAGCTGCCTGCTGACATAGGGGCGCCCCTCGGTGTCATCAAAAGCCTCACGACAGCTGCTCAGGCCACATCTTTTTTAGAATTAAGGTAAATTCAAAATAAATAAACAGTCCTATTGTTGCATGCTTTGCAGCTAATGAACTCTAAACAGAGAGGCAGTGGAGGGGGCAGTGAGGAAGAGGGGTAAGAAAATATTAAATCAGGATCAATAAAGATGAGCATTTACTAAGCTGTACTTTGTTGATTTTTTTAAAAGCTCAGAACCCGACAATCCTCACGTTAGTTCCTGTGAAAGGAGAAGCCAGGATTCACATCCTATTTCTGAGTAATCATCAAGTCTTTTCTGTTAATTAAGGCCTTCGCATGGCCTACGGTGAGAGCCGCGTCCTTCCCCATGTGGACGGTGAGTTTCAAGTCTGTCCCAGCCCCGCTGTGAGCCATGCTGGGGCCCTTTGAGGCAAACTCACCGAGCCCCTTCCTTCCACTGGGCTCCACACGGACTACTTTTACTTTTTTTTTTTTTTTTTTTAACGGTTTCCAGCTGATATAACTCTAGTGTGGGAAGACGGGGTGAGGGACCCACATGCCATGACAAGGCAGCGTGTAGGACGGTCACCTTGGTGTGTCGCGAGGACACAGTCTGAGTTGACGTCCCAGAGACACCGGCACGAAATGGCCTGGAATTCCCATGACAGGGAAGGGGGAGGTTTTAGCCATGGAAAGACTCAAATCCCCTGGTGCTGGAAATATTTTGCTGCAAGACCTTACAGAACAATTACTAGAATTCAATACTAAATTTAAGATGACCATCACAATACTAACAGTGTACATTTATTTATTTTATAAATTTATTTATGTATTTAGTTTTGGCTGCATTGGATCTTCGTTGCTATGCGTGGGCTTTCTCTGGTTGTGGCGAGCGGGGGCTACTCTTCGTTAAGGTGTGCGGGCTTCTCATTGCAGTGGCTTCTCTTGTTGCACAGCACGGGCTCTAGGCGTATGGACTTCAGTAGTTGTGGCACATGGGCTCAGTAGTTGTGGCTCACGGGCTTAGTTGCTCTGCAGCATGTGGGATCTTCCCGGACCAGGGCTCGAACCCGTGTCCCCTGCACTGGCAGGCGGATTCCTAACCACTGCGCCACCAGAGAGGTCCTCACAGTGTACATTTAAATCGGTCATAAAGCGCTTGCATCTACTTTGCTTCAACCATCCTGAAAACTAGGTAGAATATCATTACCCCCATTTTACAGCTGGGGAAACTGAGACTCAGGTGTGAGTTTATGGACACATGACCAGTAATTGAAAGAACAATCTGGTGAAAAGAAAGTAAGTGGATTCAGAGTTTTCCACAATGACTTCCTGCCTTTTGAGATTATTATGAAAGACAACCTGTGACAAATGAATACAATGTATCTCTAGTCCATCAAACGTTTGGGAGGCCAGTGAAACGTCTGAGTTAAAAATGTTAGACTTCTCAGAGGGGAAACAATTTTTCCTGTTTACATGGCTCAGAGTTAGAAGGCAAGGCTATTGTCATCTTTTCCAAGTTCCAAGCAGTAGGTGTGCCTATGCATCGTTTATTCAGCTGGTGGACAGAGTCTGCAGGGGTCACATCACCGCCTGCCATCTATAAAGCACCCCCCCTCCCCCAATGTGTCACACACCCTGCTGAGAAATTACCTCCCCCATCACTGAGGTGGCTGTGGGCAGGCAGACGGGGGGTGTTCGTGGAAAGCAGCAAGAGGGGGTGGCGGGTCCAAAGCTTTGAAGTGAAGATGTAAAAAGACATCAGTGCTGTTCTGAAAGGTTGGAGAAGACCTTCATCCAGAAATAACACAGACACTATGAACGGCAATGTGGGAAAAGTCACCCTAGTCCCAAAGGATGCACAAGACATGTTCTTGTCAGAGGGGCGGCTTCTAGAATGAAGACGCGGTGAGAATGTCAGGGTGTGAGGCTGCCCCTGAGCTGAAGAGGGTCCGTGTGGGGTTAGAGCCGAGGGCCACTGGTCACTAAGAGCTTCCATGCACATGTTTTCAGGACTTGTAACAAGGATGCAGAGAAATACAGCCCAAGATGTGGGCGTGGCATAGCTGGTAGAAAGAGCTAGAATGAGCTTTTATAGTTAAAAAGAATTAATGATGAAGGAACGGGGGAGTCTGTTAGCAGAGAAAGTGGGGCGATGGGACAGAGGCCGTCATCCACAAAAGGGAGACAGAAGAAGAGAAAAAGGAAAAGAGGAGAAGGGCGTGACTTACAGAGGGAGGGGAAGCACGCATAACCATGATGGGGAAGAAATGAAGTCCACACGGTGCGTGGGGTTTGGTGGACACGGGAGCCCGAGTTTCTACCCTGACTCTGCTCCGGAGTCCCACTGGGGTCCCCAGGAATTGGTGGTGCTTCTGGGCCACACCTCGCTGACTGTCCAGCGAGGACAGTGCCGGTCCTCGCAGCTTAGGAGACCCGTGGATCCACAGACACAGGGTCACAGCTGAGCCTGGAGACAGGAAGAGCTCCGGGGCTCAGGGCACTGAGGGCGAATCAAATTCAGCCACTTAAACCTAGGATGCTCAGGTCCCTTAGAAGGGAAGTGACGGAGAACATGGGCTTGAAATAGCTGGGCTCAGTGGCTGGAGGAACAGCAAATATTTCCCGTGTGTTTTCACCAAGCGAGGCCTCGAGAAGAGCTCCCGCCGCTCCAAGGGAAGCCCGGGGAAGGCAGGTCCTATTACATGTCTCTTCTAGAGCTGAGGGCGTGCAGCCTGGAGAGGGTAAGGGTGTGAAGGCCACACAGGTGTTAAGTGGGGTAACTACAGCCTGAAACCGGAGCTCAGGCTTCAAAAGCAGAGTCAAGCAAAGTACAGGCGGGCAAATATCACATGAGATCACTTATTTGCTGAATCCTAAAAAATCATACAAATGAACTTACTTACAAATAAGAGACTCACAGATATAGAGAACAATCATGGTTACTAAAGGGGAAAGGGGGGGAGGGGTAAATTGGGAATTGGGGATTGACAGATACATACAACTGTATATAAAACCGATAAACAGGGCTTCCCTGGTGGCGCAGTGGTTGAGAGTCTGCCTGCCGATGCAGGGGACACAGGTTCGTGCCCCGGTCCGGGAGGATCCCACATGCCGCAGAGCGGCTGGGCCCGTGAGCCATGGCCGCTGAGCCTGCGCGTCCGGAGCCTGTGCTCCGCAACGGGAGAGGCCAGAACAGTGACCGGGTAAAACCCCATGAAAAAAAAAAAAAAAAAGATAAACAACAAGGACCTACTGTATAGCACAGGGAACTATATTCACCATCTTGTAATAACCTATCATGGAAAGGAATTTGAAAAAAGTATATTTGTGTGTGTGCGTGTGTACACACACACAACTGAATCACTTTGCCGTATACCTGAAACTAACAAAATATAGTAAGTCAACTCTAGTTCAATAAAAATTGTTTTTCTAAAGTACAGGGCAGAGGTAGTAATTACCCAAACGAGGGCTTGGAATAATAAAGTCAGAGTTTAAAATCCACTGCACATCAATGCCAATGGCGGCTGGGTACAGAAAACACATTCAGATGCTCAGGGCTGGCACAGGATGAGAAATCACGAGTGACTTCTCATGTCAGGGTCAGTGTCGGAGGGGTGAAAGGTCGCGCAGGAAGTAAAGGTTGAGATGCCTAACGCCTGTTGCTGGGACTCCAGTGGCTCCCGGTCTCACCCTCCTCCTTTTCCCAGGCACAAAGCCCTCTGTCTAGACTGCAGACACCACTGACACACACTCAGAAAGGGTGAGGAACTTTCAAAAAGAATGACAGCTTTGAGGAGGGACTTCACTGGCTCAATGCTTCCAGTAACTCAGGTATTTAAGAGACACTATTTATGGCAAGTCACTAAAATGGGTCTGGTGTGACCCACATCTGTTTACTTTTCTTCAATGACACATGACCTTCTCAGTCTACGCACCCTGTCAAAGTGTCGCCTCAAAAAAGGCGCTTCTGACTTTGCTACGCAAACAGCAGGGGTTCCCTTCTAAACCCCACTCCAGGGGCATCGAGGTCTTCTTTAGGCGAGAAGCACAATTTTCAAATAGAATGAAAGTCAAAAATCAATGAAAATTAGACAGTAAGGCAAGGATTTTTACTTTTTTCTTATTAATGTATCGTATATAGAGGATTACGTCTAAACTTTTACCAACTAAAAAGATAGAGGGGGCTTCCCTGGTGGCGCAGTGGTTGGGAGTCTGCCTGCCGATGCAGGGGACACGGGTTCGTGCCCTGGTCCAGGAGGATCCCACATGCCGCGGAGCGGCTGGGCCCGTGAGCCATGGCCGCTGA
>NW_020837978.1:5561372-5572461 GCF_003676395.1 Aethalodelphis obliquidens | reverse complement strand
AGATAGAAAGAAATAGGATATTTGAAAACAAAGCATTACAAATCAGACTAAACTGCTACACACACACACACACACACACACACACACACACACACACACACACACACAGACGGATTTGAGTAACAAGGGTGAATGAACATTATTATTATATAATCGGCCAAGCTCTCATTGATTTTATGGTACTTGAATTTACCCAGTTTGCACCTCTAGGATGAGCATAAAAAGTTCATATATCAAACGCACTTCCACTCTGTAAGGGATACTTCATCTTCAATAAACCAGTACAAATCACTTTGCTGTCAGGATATTAACACAGCTGTGCCCTTACATGGTGTTTACCATGTAAACATATGTAGGACTTCTCCTACATATGTTAGCTTCTCACGACCACCTGAAGAGGCAAACAAAATACTATTCATACCACCACAGGTTTACAGAGCAGGAAACTGAGGCACATGCGAGTTAAGCAACTTGCTCACACTCACTCAGCTGGATGTGAACCCAGGCAACTTGGCTCTTAACCATCATAGCAGAGGTTCTCAAAGTCAGCCTGCATCAGAATCCCCCGGAGGCCTTGTTAACACACAGACTGTTAGAGTTTCTGAGGCGGGGCCTTGCAAACTCGCACTTCTAACAGATTCCCAGGCTTCCCTGGTGGCGCAGTGGTTGAGAGTCCGCCTGCCGATGCAGGGGACACGGGTTCGTGCCCCGGTCTGGGAAGATCCCACATGCCGCAGAGCGGCTGGGCCCGTGAGCCATGGCCGCTGAGCCTGCGCGTCTGGAGCCTGTGCTCCGCAACGGGAGAGGCCACAGCAGTGAGAGGTCCGCGTACCGCAAAAACAAAAACAAAAAACAGATTCCCGGGTGATGCTGGTGCCGCTGGTCTGGGGACCACACTCAGAGGCGCTGTCCTCCAGCAATCTCCCTCTCGAGTATGAGGAGAATGACCTTGGCCTGCCTTTTAGACTTAAGGTTCAAAGCTGTCTGCTCTCAAAATATCTTGCTCCTCTCCTTAAGATCATGCAAAGTCATGTAGGCTCCACAAGTGTTGGATTGTCTTAGGGGCTGGCCTTACCCTCAGGGAGTTAGAGTTAGACTAATAAACAGAAGCACAGGTTAGATCAAGTCCAAAGCAGCAGTATTATTGGAAGCTTTGCTTCTATGTGTCTGAGACAGGGAGAGAGGGGGAAGGTGGAAGATTACTTCGTACAAGTTCATGGCCACCTAACCTGTCCTCTTTGGCCCCCAGACACCGGGGCAAATACTCCAGCACGCCCTAGCGATCGAACACAGATTGAATGAAGGGTCTGCCACCTTTTAAACATGTCATGGGCACATCTTATATGTTTTAGTTCTTATCACCAACCCCACATCCAAGTCCTTGCCCACTATGGGGAATTAAAACGGTAAAAATACTGTTAATTTGTGATTTTAAAAGAAATAGCAAAACAAAATCTTGACCACAACCATGGCCCAAATCCCACAAAGCTGGACGTCCCGCAGGAGATGCTGGCAACCAAAGCAACCTCTGTTTCTGGCAATGAATAATCCAGAAGGCATAGTTCTAGAAACAAAGATCTATGTTCTTTCTTTTTTAAAATAAATTTATTTATTTTATAAATAATTTATTTATTTTATTTTTGGCTGCGTTGTGTCTTCGTTGCTGTGCGCAGGCTTTCTCTAGTTGCGGCGAGCGGGGGCTACTCTTCGTTGCGGTGTGAGGGCTCCTCGTTGCGGTGGCTTCTCTTGCTGCAGAGCACGGGCTCTAGGAGCACAGGCTTCAGTAGTTGTGGCACGTGGGCTCAGTAGTTGTGGCTCGCGGGCTCTAGAGCGCAGGCTCAGTAGTTGTGGTGCACGGGCTTAGTTGCTCCGAGGCATGTGGGATCTTCCCGGACCAGGGCTCAAACCCATGTCCCCTGCATTGGCAGGTGGATTCTTAACCACTGCGCCACCAGGGAAGCTCAGACCTATTTTCTTTTCTCTGCCACATTTACCAAGTGGATAAACAGCTCCAAACAATAGTTCCTCCGGCTCCCCATGCCCTGACATCCCCCTCTCCCCAAACTTAGCACTATTCTGAGTGTATCCAATTCTGTGTGATAATGTTAATTCCCCTCTAACCTTCTCAGCTCCCCTGCGCCCTTGCAAAGAACAGAACGTAGACAGGCAGAGGAAGAAGATTTGGTAGCTTCTTGAATCTTTTTTTTCTTTTAACTTCAGGGAGATGATTCTAAGTCTAAGGAATATGTTCTTGACTACGAAGATGAAACTAACGGGTTACATAACAGCAGTTGTGGGTCAGTTACATTATCCCCTTTTCAGGGGCAAAGGAACAAATACTGAAAAGTTCAGTGCTTGCCCGGGGCCCACGCTGAGTGCGTCAGAGATTATCAAGCCAGCAGTAAGATTGCAGGAGTCCCTGGGGATGGGACCTGTGAAAGCCAGATACAGAAAGAGAAACAGGTGTGGCTGGGCACAGCGATAAAAAGGCTTTGATTTTCCTCCACCCAAACGACAATAGGGTTCTCCTATTCCTGGCTTTCTCAAGTTTGCCCTTCTCTTCATAAAAGAAAACGGTCCCAGGTATCTCACTTTCATGTCGGTGGAGATAAGAGTTCACATTACTTCACTTTGGGAGGCAGCACTGAACATCCGACAGAACTCATACAGCAATCAGTTTAGGCGAATCAGTCTATGAGAAACGCTTTTCTAAGAAAACAACTCGCCTAGATCCTGGCTCCACTACCGCGTTCAGGTCTGGTTTCCAGAACTATACTGTTTGGTTAATGACTCAAACATCAACACGTGTGGGGATTCATTATAAAGATTTCCAAATAAAAATAATAAAAATATGATACTTCAGAGACGGATGCTTCTGGCTACGATGTATCCAACGAACACTCCTGCTAAGACTAAAAACACAAACCTCTTGGAAGCCATCTTAGAGCAACCGAGAAAGGCAATGGTTGAGGAGTCGAGAGCTCAGAGAGAAGAGAAATGCATTGAGGTGAACCCTGTATTTGCTGTTGCTTTTTCATCTCAGGGTATTTGTTAATTCCTAGCATGACGCAAGGATATCAAACAGAAAGGAGAAGCAGCCAGGAGCTTGGAGCAATCTCGCTGGCTGGGGACGCAAATTGGAGCTTCAGGAAGTTATGACTTGAAGGGCTAAGGTCCCAGAGGAAAGAGGCTGTAGAGAAGTGAGCTCATAAAAGTGATCTCATAGAAGTTTGGGTTCACTTCCTCCAGGACCTTGGCCCTTCAAGTCCTGGTGTCCATGAACTCCAATAGTTCCATTTGAGATGCCTGCCAAATACTAGACTGTGTTTGCATGCAGGAGGAAGCTGAGAAAACAAGCAGAAAGAAACTGCTTAGAGGATAAAAAGCAAAGCAGAGTTTTTGGCAGTCTCTCAATACTGGGGAGTTAAAAAATTAGAGTTCAGAGGCCACCAAGGAAGGGAACTTCTGGTAAACAACCTAGACCTTCAGCTGAGACCCCTGAAGAGCTAAACTGTAGGAGAAAAGGAAAACCAGAAATGGAGAAGCCTTAACACACCTGGAAACCCAGCCTCAGTTAAGACAAGAGAACAAGGTGATCTACCTGTCTGTAGTTTTTCTGCCTTCCAGAAGAAAATGAAACCCAGTCTGGAAGGAGATACCAGTATCTAGAATTGATTTCATAAATAACGCCCAGAATTTAATTTTAAAAAATTATCAGGCATGCCAGGAAATGAAACCAAATGAGGAAAAACCAAGGGAACAAATAGATAATAGAAACAGACCCACAGGTGATCCAGATAATAAAGTTTTCAGACATGATCTTGGAATCTAGCCTTATAGTAAAAGGATAATAAATCACAAGTGGGTTTGTTCCAGGGATGTGAAGTTGGCTTTACACCTGAAAATCATTTAATGTAGTATATCACATTAATACTATCAAGGACAAAAATCATATATAGACATCCCTCAATATCCCTGGGGGACTGGTTCCAGGACCCAAACCTGGATCCCAAAAATACCTGGATACCAAAATCCCCATATGCTCAAGTCCCTTATACAAAATCATGTACAGTATTTGCATGTAACTTACCCATATCCTCCTGTATATTTTAAGTCATCTCTAGATTACTTATACTACCCAACACGATGTAAATGCTATGTATCAATAAACAGTTACCAGCACACAGCAAATTCAAGTTTTGCTCTTTGGAACTTTCTGGAATTTCTTTTCAAATATTTTGATCCATGGTTGGTTGACTCCACAGATGCAGAACCCATGGATATGAAGGACCAACTATAATCATCCCAAAAAATTCAGAAAAAGGATAAACTCCACATCGATTTCTAATTTTTAAAAACCCATAGCAAACTAAGAATAGAGGAGAATTTCCTTAATAAAATAAAGAGTATCTACAAAAACATTTATAGCAAACATTATCCTTAATGGTGCAATATTAAACATTTCCCTCCCCCCTTAGATTAGAAATCTGACAGAGATTTCCAATCTGAGATTAGAAATCTAACAGAAATCTGAATGGAATTCAACAGTGCACTGGATATCTAGTGAGCACAATAAAACAAGAAAAAGAGAAGGAAAAATTTAAGAATTACAGAGGAAAAATAAAAATATTTATAGATGACATGATTATATTCATGGAAATTCTAAAATTCTGCAGAGAAAAATTATTAGAATTAATATGTAAATTTGCAAGGTTGCTGGATATAAGATCAATATATAAAAATCAGGGCTTCCCTGGTGGCGCAGTGGTTGAGAGTCCGCCTGCCGATGCAGGAGACACGGGTTCGTGCCCCGGTCCGGGAAGATCCCACGTGCCGCGGGGCGGCTGGGCCCGTGAGCCATGGCCGCTGAGCCTGCGCGTCCGGAGCCTCTGCTCCACAACGGGAGAGGCCACAACGGTGAGAGGCCCGCGTACCGAAAAAAAAAAAAAATCAATTGCATTTCTACATGTGGGCAAAAAAGAATTAGACTCTGAAATTTTTAAAAGCTAATAACATCATTTACAATAGGATAAAAACTTCAATTCTTGGAATAATTCTAATAAAAACATTCAAGACCCCCTAAACTGTAAAATGTTATTGAGAGTAATTAGAGAAAGCCTAAATAAATGTGGACTGGAACACTCAATATTAGGGAGAGTCAATTCTTCCCAAATCAAGCTCTAAATTTAATGAAATTCCAAACAGAAGCCCAGCAAGTTTCTTTTGTGGAAATTGAAATGCTGAGTTTACAATATATCTGAGAATGCAAAGGGCCATCGATAGCCAAGAAAATCTTAAAGAACGAATTTGGAGAACGTACACACCAGATATGAAGACTTCTTACAAAACTGAAAGAATCAGAGTTTTTATTGATACGAGAAAAATCAATCAATAGGACAGAACAAAGATCTCAGAAACAGACCCAAACACATGTGGTCACCTGATACATGACAAAAAGGCCACTGATGTGCATGGAAAAAAGATAGGTCCAGGGTCAGTTAGGTTTTTCTATTCTTACACAGCTATCTAATCTACCTCTGTAGTTCACCTGTGATCTCAAATATCCATTCCTGTAGAGTTTAGCTCATTCTGCTGATTTAAACACTCCCATATCCCACTGCCTCTTGGGCATCCAACCATGACTCAGACATGTCCCAACCTGGACTCATGTCCATCCCCCTTCCTTGACTTATTCCTACATTCCCTATCTCTGTGAATGGTTCAGAGTAGCGAATCAAATTAAAAATTTTGGAAAACTGCTTTTTTGCCTTTTGACAGTTATTTTCTCTGCTGGGACAATTATATTCTATCTTAAAAAGCAGGTCAGAAATGGTGAACTTGGTCACAACTTTAAACAATAATTCAGTCTGGCATTGTTTCTGGAGACTCCACCGGCATGGCCTCTGGGTGGCCTTAGGAAATCTTTCTTGGTTTTAAAAACCAGCTTTTAACACAGCATTGCCCTGTTCCCTTGATTCAAAGATGCACATCTTCCAATCCTAAGGATTCTGAAGTTAGGATGAAACATATGGACCAAACTGAAAAAACAAAAACAAAACAAAAAGCCCTGCTTTGCCTGTCTGCAAACAGAGTCGTGATATTGCTTATACCAGGAGGAAGTGAATTTTGAATTTGGTAATTAATTCTCACTTTAAATGTCTTCCAAAGGACTGCACCATGATAGAACACAAAAAAGAAAAGCTATCCTATACACAGAAGATAGATTATCGCTGCCAGGTAATACAACTGCCAAACCATAGAGAGTAGAATATGGGATGTCAAAACTATCAGAGGCACGTGTGGCCAGTTCATGTACCAAACAGAACCATCTTTCAGACACTGAAAAAATTTCCGGCTGGCTTTCAAGAGATGCTGTTTGACTTTGACTTCCAGATATACAAAATTGAATAAGAAGAGTCAAAGTATGTCTTTCGCCAGATAGAAATGTAGATGCAAATGATATTCTTAAAGGCCCCCAAACTGCACTATTAATCTATAGGTGCTATAAAAGTAAAGATCATGAGTACATGTTATGAAAAGCAACAGGCTACCATCAACAACCTGCCATCACACAATGGAAGGCTGACAGTTAATCAGAGCAGGCTTTACCCTCCAAGGATGAAGACAGCTTAGTGCGTATGAGATTCGGGAGAAAATGGTAAAATAAATGGACAAAGATATAACACTGTGAATAAGGACAAGTACTTTCATGTAAATTTATTCTAGTCTTTTTTCTCCTCCACACCCGTCCTCTAGAAGAACTGCTAGTAGATCCATGGTTGACCAAAAGATCAATGAAGGTTTGCAGAGGTTTTCCATCGCGGGGCCTTGAAAGCCCAAGTATCAATACCAGGGCCTGAATTCTAACAGACACATTTGTACCCCCAACGGAGCTGTCTCCTATGCCATCCAAACAGAAGCATCCTTGAGATGTTCGCATCCAAGCTAAGGAGATGAAGATGCAAGGCCATAAGGGGACCGCTTACCTCTTTCTGGCATTTCACCTTTATCTCAGGACTGTCCCCATGTCACTGGGATGACTTTGAGGGAATCAAAGCAGATCATAGTTTAGGCCTAATGTGGACTTGGCAGAATCCATATGTGCCACGTTTCATCCTTCTAAGGATAGCCTGCCTGCCCAGCTGTCTGATGGGGTCACGGCTAAATCCTAAGGAAGGAACGTGGGGGAAGGTCTTTCCCAAACTCTAAGCACTGTAGAAATGCCAGTTTCCACCAAGGTCATCATAAAAACATAACAATTTCTTACATCAGATAGTAACACCAAACTCATCTTAAGATACCAACCCCACACCGTACTCTAAAATTTTAAAGTAAACTACAAAGGGCGCCCTGTGCCCCTCTGATAGGACCGCGTATGCTGTGGGGTTGCCAACCCCACTCCACTCTGCGAGTTGCTCCAGATCTTTTCAGGACTTAGATTCCATCTCCTGGCTCATTCTCAGGTTTTGAATACTGTATCAATTGTTACCCTGTCCTACCTCAAAGCACCATCTCTTCAACTCATCACTTTTTTGAACTTACCTGGTCCAGTGATTTCTTACCAGTCAGAGAAATGAGGTTTCCGCAGAGTTCACAGCAACGGCCTATCTTCCAAGAATCGTTTCTGACCCTCCCTGGGTCAGGCTCCCTAGCTGCCCTTTACACCAGGAGGCCCAACACAGAACTTCTTCTGCCTCAGCTGAGGGTATGACTCAGCACTGAAACACCTGCCTTTTTTCTTTTCAAGGAGGCCAACTCTTTTGCAACACCCACGTGTGTTAAGCTGATCTATCAAATGCTACAAATTTCACTGAAACAGATTAGACAGCTACGTTTCTTCACAGGCCTGGAGGGTCCTTTTCAGCCAAGACACCCCAAGATGGTACAGATGGGGAGATCGAACCTTCCCCAGAAGGGGTCCCACAGTTCAATCTGGAGGCCTCTGGAAGGACATGAGCAAACCACAGGCAGCCTGGGCTCCAGGCCCACTGATAAGAAAATCTTCTCCTGGCCAACCTGGAACTCTTTAAAAGCATGGAATTCTCCCAATTCTCCCAGGATTTCCCCTTTCCTATGCACAAAAATTAAACACATCCAATCACCAAATGCTCCCATCCTAAAACGCAGAGAAATTACAACTCTGCTTTGACACGGAGTCAGCAAAGGTTGGGACCATTTGGGAGTTTTGTTTTCCAAGCTCGCTGCTGGCCTGGAGGAAGCGTGACACCACGATCTGAGGCTGAAGGCAGCTGTTCGTTTTTGGCTGGAGTTCAGCGTAAACCTTACAAATGGTCCGCCAGCGCGTGCTCTCTCTCTTTTTTAAAATAATAATAATTTTGAAAAAAATCCATAGTCACAAAACCTCCAACCTAGTGTTTTCACTCTAAAGCTTTTCCTGCAGAACACGGAAAACTATGTTTTCCCAACAAACGTCTGAGCCAAAAAAGGCACCAGCAGGTTCCTTCCATCAGAGAAAGGCTACGGGACCAATACTTCGGCAGATTGAAAATCAATGGCTGAAGCAGTTCCGAAGAATCCCTGAATAGCAATTCTCTCCGAAATACTGAAAGATGAAAATCTAGCAACGAATAATTTACTTTTCAAGAGAGGCCCTTAACAGTTAAGTCAATGAATACACTTTTATTTAGGAGCGAAAATCAGACATCAGAAAACCTGCCTTCCGTTCTGAAATTCTGGTCTGTTAAAAAGATCCTGCAACGGCTCTGTTTTACTTACAATTTAACTGCCACAGCTAAGAATTCACAGACAGCCATCCGTGTGTCTGTCCAACACCAGGACATGGGCCCACAGCCTGGCATGTCCCTCCTTCTCCAGTTCCCTCATTACGGACTTGAATATGCATCAGGGCCAAACGTTAGCATTGCTCTCAAAATGGTCCTTGTATGGGGCAAGTTCATGTTGGTTATTATTTTAGTGTGTGTATTTGCGACAGACCCACGCACAGATCCGTAAGTTCAGGAGAGACCCAACTCCTTCCTTTGGACCTTCTTAATCCAAACTTTTGGACCTTCTTGGGAAATTAACAGATTTCCAGGACCAAAAGCAAGAATCTGGAGGTGGTTTATAAAACCAAAGCTAATAGAGTCCATAAATAGAGGACATAAATGTCCCCCCTCCTCTGCATTCTCTTCCTTTCTCTTTTATCTTCGTATTTACCACACAATTGCCAGAATGTCCTATCACGGGCCGAGTTCCTACCTGCTGCCCTCTGAGAACCACGGGCGGTGCTGACCTCTGCATCGGACTCTCTGTCTGGCCAAACCACTCAACTGAGCCCTACGTACAAGCAAAGTTCAAGGTCATGGGCTTGTTTTCTGTGTGCTGTATGTAGGACTGAAATAACTGCTGTAATACTTCATCCCTTAGCCCCTCCGAGGCTCTAAACATCACTCCATGGACGTTTTCCTTTATTTGCTAGGCAGCCCCAAGAACACAGTTCTTCTGTCAAACAGTGTGGCCTCATTTCAGGAAACAAGAATAATATAGACATGGGAAAAAAAGTCTACTGGTCCCTTGCAACTACATGATAAAAAACACATTTGAGACACACATATACACACACACTCACTTACTCAAAGACATATCATATATGTGTATATTATATGCACAAGCACACAGCCTTCTGTTCGCTTGAATCAGCAGTATTTGCAATTAAGCATCCTCATATAATTTCCGTGTGCGAACTTATGTTAGCCACCCTCATCCACCATTCGAAGTAGGGACTAAAACATAGCGGGAAACATTTTAGTCCCAGTGAGTTGTATGTTTTCCGAACACAAAGGATGCTTAGTAGATACCATTCACTGGCTTGCTTCGGAAAAGAAAACTATTTGGTAAATTTTCACCTTAAAAGCAAAAAATCGTCTTGCTGGCTCAACGCTACCATTGGGAACACAGCCCCCATCACGCCCGTGTGCTGCCCTTGAACTCCAAGCCACCTTCCAGAGACACAGTCGGGGTTATAAGGTGACGGGGTGAGAAACGGGGGCCAGCCCCACCCTTTGGGGTTCCTCGAGCCTCCGTACCTGTGCTGCTGCTCCTGTAAGACTTGGTAAATGCCGACAAGAAAAGTTTGGTTTTTAAAACTCGTTCCAACCACACAGTCCTTGTAGATTCGGAACTCTGCAGCCGTCACCGCCTCACCCTCAGGAATCTGGGATAGGTTGAACTTGAACTCTTTGTGGTGTCGCTGGCGAGGGGGGAACTCCTTGTCGTCCTCCACTATAGGATTAAACAAGAGAGAGTGACAACTATCGTTACTTGGCTAAGTGCCACAGGCTCACGTCTAGAAAGTTCCCCCGTTTTCATTCCTAAGCGGCTTACCGTTACCCTTATTAGAGGGATCGTGGGTGGTGGAAAGAACCGCAGGCTAGGCTGCCAGGCCGAGATTAAAATCCTTCATTCTCCCCAGGGATTAAATACAATGCTCAGATTCTCTTTAACGACTTGAAACTATTTAACCAAGTTGCATGACAGCAAGTTATTGAAACTCTTGCCTTCCGGCTTCCTCATCTGCAGCATGAGAGGAAGAGGGCTTCCCAGGGAAGCTGGAGGGACCCAGGCAACAGTGACTAAGAACGCCTCTGCCGTCCTGGCCCTGTTGTCCCCTCCCAGCCCCCCTTTCCTGCTGCTGCTCTCCTATCCCCTCAGGTTGGTTCCTTCTCTCCCCACCAGGCAGTTGCCAAGACCAAGGGCAGCCCGGAGCTAACCTTTGCTGGGGGAGGGGTGTTCCGTGGTCGGAGATGGGGGTGGGCAGCGCGTTCCGCCTGGGTCTGAAGCTCGAACGGTCCTCGTATTTTGCCTGATGTCCAGGGGGAGTTTTTGTTGAGGGGTTTAGTGTGAAACTTCATAGAAAATACTGCTCTAACTAAAGTCCACTGCCCTCGCTCTACTGGAGGAAACTGAGGGCTGAACGCTTCTGAGGGGAGGGACCCTCTGGGTTATGAAGCTGCCGGGGTCTCCATTTAACCTGCATGTAGAACCCACGTATGAGGACAGAGTTGCGGAAACACATCACCAACGGGATAACATGCGATTATCTAAGGCTTTTTTTTTTTTTTTTTTTTTT
>NW_020837978.1:5375515-5561272 GCF_003676395.1 Aethalodelphis obliquidens | reverse complement strand
TTTTTTTTTTTTTTTTTTTTTTGCGGTACGCGGGCCTCTCACTGTTGGGGCCTCTCCCGCTGCGGAGCACAGGCTCCGGACGCGCAGGCTCAGCGGCCATGGCTCACGGGCCCAGCCGCTCCGTGGCATGTGGGATCTTCCCGGACCGGGGCACGAACCTGTGTCCCCTGCATCGGCAGGCGGACTCTCAACCACTGCGCCACCAGGGAAACCCTAAGGCTTTTTTTAAAAACTGGGAAAGGATCGAGTCTAAAAGCGTTTTTTTTTGTTTGTTTGTTTTTCATATTTTGGCCGTGCCACGCGGCTTGCAGGATCTCAGTTCCCCAACCCGGGCCATGACAGTGACAGCGCCGAATCCTAACAGGCCACCACGGAACTCCCTCAAAGCTTTTTTTGTTTGTTTGTTTGTTTTTTTTTTTGTGGTATGCGGGCCTCTCACCGCTGCGGCCTCTCCCGTTGCGGAGCACAGGCTCCGGACGCGCAGGCCCAGCGGCCATGGCCCACGGGCCCAGCCGCTCCACGGCATGTGGGATCCTCCCGGACCAGGGCACGAACCCGCGTCCCCCGCATCGGCAGGCGGACTCCCAACCACTGCGCCACCAGGGAAGCCCCTCAAAGCTTTTTTTAAAGGAAATCTTTTCCCTGCATAAAGACAAACTATGGAAAACTACAAACTACGGATTATCATGCTTCAGAGTCAGCCTTCAGATGGCTCTATACAAGGTCCTGAGTGAGAGAAACGCTGGCAACCTCGGATGCTTAACTCATAATCGTTGTAGGAGAGAAAAACGAGCATCCTGCTTCCCACCACAAATCCTGACTCTTTTCCCCAGAGCTCAGAAATGCTTCTGCCCTGCTGCTCCCGTTAGGTTTTTCTTAATGGCAACCGCAGTAAAATCTCGTGAGCAAATTAATCCCCGATGGCAGAGTTTTTCCAGGGCTTGTGGGTAGAAAAAAAAAAAAAAAAAGATCAAGTTATTTGCCACCTCCAATGGCCCACTTTCTCCCCCATGTGCTGTTCTCCATAATCACCAGAGAAAAGCTCTGCAGATTAAGCTCCTTTAAAACCAATAACTTTACACGAACTTGAGACCTCGATGGCATTGCAGAAGCTTGGGAAAGTTAAGCCATCCATCGGTACGAGGTTTTTAAATAAAGAATTTCTGAAGCTGCCATGTGACTGTGCAACAAATCTTTTAGATTCAAGTTATCCCTTTTCTGGGGGCGGGGTGGGGGGGAGGGAGTTGTTAAAAAACAGTAAGCTTTGGCTTGTGTAAGAGCTTGAATATAAGTTAAAAAAAAAAAAGGTCCAGCCAGAAAGTAAACCATGGTTCAGTCCCAACAAGAGAACAGGTTTTTTAATTAGTGGCTAAGCATGAAAAGCAATATTGTTGGGGAGTTCACCCAAGGACACCCACACCTGATGGTGGATCACTTTTCCCTAAAACTGATCTGCCTTTTCAGTTTGATATGTTATCATCAGTGGTTAAAAAGTGAATCGAATCTGATTTCCCAAAGAGACTTTCTAAAAAAGAGTCACACAGCTTTTCTCTAGGGCCTCTTGGGTGCTTAAAAATTTCAATATCAAGAAATGAAAGCATATTCTTAAGATTCTTTTGAGAGAATGCATAAGAATTCCTCAAAGAAGTCGTCCAATCACTCTTAACATAAACAACAGAAAGAAAAACTACGGATGCGAAGCAAGATATAAAACAGTGACTTAAAAATAAAAATAAAACAGTGACTTAAGATGTTTCAGTTATAAGGAGAGAAGGGACAGACATTTCAATACATGAGAAATATGTTAGTCTTTGGAGAGGTATACCACCCCCAGTAAACCACACCTTCCTGTATGTACACCCTTAGGTGGTCCCTTCTCCCCTGGGCTGGTTCTGTGACCTTCTCTGGACCAACAAGAGGCAGCAACAGTGGTGCTGAGTGATTCTGAGGCTAAGTCCTAAGCTTGGAACTTCCTTCCATTTAGGTGTCTTGGAATGTCTAAGGAAAGATGGCTACCACGTAAGAAGTGCAACTACTCTGAACCCCCTAGACTATGAGGAAGTCCGAGGTAACCACGTAGAGAGGCTGTGTGGCGCACAGAGACACAGAGGGAGAAGGAAGGAGGGAGGGAAGAGCCCAGTCAGTCCCCAGCCACCTCAACTGAGGCACTAGACATGGTATGAAGATGCCATCTTGGATGTCCAACCCACTGGAGCCTCGGGATGACCCCAACCCCAGTGACCACCTGACTGCAACTGCATGAGAGACCCTGGGGGGGGGGCACCCAGTTCATCCTAGTCTTTTCACCAGACCGTGAGAGATGATAACAGTACCTTGCTGTTTGAAGCCACTAAGTTTTGGGTGATTTGTTACACAGTAAGAGGCAACTGACACAAGATGAGAAGGGAGGGTAAGAGAGGAAGAGAGAAGGAGAGTCTGACCTTGCCAGGAAGGGGAGAAACTGCACGCAGTTCTTAAGGAGGAGGAATTTTGAAATCCTGGGAGGCAGTGTGTGTGACTAAGGAAGGATCCTGGCAGCCGCTCACAGACAGATGTGAATAGATAAAGAATCTAAAAATGAGAAAGTGGAAGCATAGTTCAAAGCCTTCCATTTTATTACCGTGCGAATTAGAACTCGTTGCCTTATATGTACATTTCCCCAATTCTCCTCTGGTCGGTCTTGAAGCACTCCACTTCCTCCTGCTTTTCCTTATTCCTTCCTGGAGGAGAGGCGTGGTCTCCTCAGTCCCCCCACCCCCCGCCCCAACCGCCGTGAGTCTCTGATTGCTGCCCACCTCGTTACAAGCTCTCCCACCTAAACTCTTTACTGTCGCCTGCACCTCTCCTCGTGCCTCTTAGCTCAAAGCTACACCATCTTCCTCACTCTTCCCAGGAGACCTCAGCTACTGGTCATTGGAGTTTGCTTGGAATGCCTCCTCTCTCCCCAGATCTTCTGCCCACAATTAAAGTTACACAGTGCATTTGCTAATGTCTCATAGGGACACAGGAAATAAGTACAATTAGGTCACTGCCTACATGTGCGTTTGAAGACCACCACCGTAAAATGGCAATGGTTCCAATGAGCTTAACATTTCCCCTTTGAGCTCTGTGACCTGGGCTCCTTAAACATCAGACAGTTCAAGAAAAATGAGAGGGGGCTGAGGTGGGGATCCAGCGCTCAGTACCTATTTTGTAGCCCCTGCATCTAGCTTCTCAAAGATGGTGCCGTGTGTGGAATAGGTAGTAGCGAGGTAGTAGCCAAGAATGTGGACGAAGTGTGAAGCTGACAACACGGTTTTGAAATCCAGCTCCCCCTTATCTTCCTCAGGTGATAACGAGCAAGATACCAGCCAAAGTTTCAGTTATCAGTTAAATGGGAATAACAACATTTCTGAGGATTAAGTGAGACAGTCTGTACAAGACAGTGATAGAGGAAGGGCTCAGCAAATGGTAATTGGAAGCATCGTTAGCGGTATTTGACAATCGAGCTCCTCTGAGCTGAGAATATTTCTTTTCAAATTTACTCACGTCTCTAAATGAGCTTTTGACAGTGGAGGACTTACATCCTCTGGAAAGGGAGGTGAGTGAAATCACTGTCCTAAGTGTCATCAGCCCTGGTGTTTGGCTACTGAACACAGTACTGTGTTCTCTGAAGCAACAATTCCTATAATTTTTTATTTCAAGGACCACTGAAAACATTTTTTTTTAATGGTAATGACCTTACACAAGGACATCTGTTTCTGTTTTCCTTTTGTAAGGACAATAAAACAAATAAGACAACAAACGGCACCCTTTTAACACTCTGATTTTATTTTTAAAGGTCCTTTCAACACCAAATCAAGGAGGGAGGATGTAATTCAAGGACATATACAATCCTTGAAATTGAATCAATTTCGCTTTATAAAACTCACTCTGTTCTCTCTCTTTGCCTCAGACGATACCAGCTGAAATTTCAGACCAGCACCGGACCTCCCGTCAACAGGGAGGAGCCACAACCCAAAAGAATGAACGTTACTAGGTTAAGATTATAAGTGTAAATTGTGTGGTATTATACATGCAAAAGTATGTATATATATGTAATTTATGCAGGTCATGCAACATAATAACGAAGCACAAATGAGACCAGCACCCAATCTAAAAACTGGAAGGTGAACACTATTCCATCCCCCACTCCCACCCACAAGGGACCTCGGGTCATGAATAACGTCTGGCAGTCCCTTGCCTTTCTTTTATTTATTTATTTATTTATTCTGGGCATTCGAGACTTTAGTTCCCCGACCAAGGACTGAACCCACGCCCTCGGCAGTGAAAGCATGGAGTCCTAACCACTGGACCGCCAGGGAATTCCCAGTCCCTTGCCTTTGAAAAAGTTTTACTACATACGTATGTATCACGGAATCACAGAGTGTTTAGTCTTTCTTTTTCTCTTAAAGTCTTTCCTTTCAGAGACATGACGGAAGTTTTACAGGCACCCAGGGAAAATCTAGTCACGGCCACAGCTAAGCTTGAAGGCTGCCCGGGCAGGGGGCTGTGCTGCCCATCAGCTGGTGGGGTGCTGAGGTTCTGTGGGAATGGCTGACTAGCAACTTTTCTCCTTCTGCAGCCCTACCGCGTGTAGATCTATTACAAACACAGGCATTTTCTTAATATGTGCTGGTGGAGATGTGGAGAAAGTAAAAGCCCTGTGCGTTGCTGGTAGGGATGGAAAATGGAGCAGCTGCTGTGGAAAACAGTCGAGTGATTTCTCAAAACATCAAACAGAATTACCACACGATCCAGCAAGCCCACTTTTGGGTGTGTAAGAAAAGAATCGAAAGCAGGGACTCAAACAGATATTTGTATACCACGTTCATAGCAGCTTCATTCACAAAAGCCAAAAGATAGGAAGAATCCAACATCTACAATGGACGAATGGATAAACAAAATGTGGTCCAGAAATACAATGGAATACTGTTCAGCCATAAAAGTAGAAATTCTGATACGTGCTACAACATGGATAAACCTTGAGGACATTTTGTTAAGTGAAATAAGACAAATATCGTACGATTCTACTTGCATGAGGTACACAGAGCCATCAAACTCATAGAGACGGAAGGTAGAATGGTGATTTCCAGGGGCTGCGGGTATGACAAGTTAGTGTTGCATGGGTACTGAGTTGCAGTGAGGGAAGATGAAAAAGTTCTGGAGAGGATGGAGGTGACTGTCGTACAACAGTGTGAACGTACCTGTACCTAAGGTGGTAAATTTTATGTTATGCATGTTTTACCATTGTTAAAAAATTAAAAAATGGACATTTTCTTACACAATCACAACGTATGATCACACCTCAGTTAAAATAATTCCTCACTGTCCTATACCCAATCCATAATTAAATTTCCTCAAATGCCTCAAAAACTGTCTTTCTACATTGGGTTTGCTGGAATCAGGAGCCCAACAGGGTCCATTCCTTACACTTGAGTCTCTTCTAAACTAGCAAACTAGTGGGTGGTGGGGCTGGTGGTGGTGGGATGAATTGGGAGATTGGGATTGACATGTATACACTAATATGCATAAAATAGATGCCTAATAAGAACCTGCTGTATAGCACGGGGAACTCCATTTCGCTGTACAGCAGAAACTAATACATTATAAAACAACTATACCCACCCCCCAAAAAAAGAGTTGCTTATCCAAAAAATAAAATAAAGAAAGAAAAATAAACCAGCAAACCAGGAATAGGAAGAACTCCATTAACCTGATAAGGAGTCAACATAAAAACGTACACTAACAACAGTCCTAATGGTGAGACGTTTGAACCACTTCCTTTAAAACAATGAAGAAGGTGAGGATGCTCATTTCAGTCTTGTGTTGGAATCCAGCTCAGTGCTGCTAAGGTTAAACAATTGGAAAGGACGAGGCACATTACAAACTGTGGACCTAATAAGTTCAGCAAACTGCTTCCCTGTCTCAGTGAGTTGTAACTGCTGTAACAAAAGTACTACAGACTGGGTGGCTTAAACAGCAAACATTTGTTCCTCACAGTTCCGGAGGCTGGAAGCAAGAGATGAGAGCGCCAGCAGGACTGGGTCCTTGCTGAGGGCCCTCTTCCCAGTTAGGTCCTCACATAGCCTCCCTTGGTGCGTGCTCGCAGAGGGAGAGAGTGTATGGGAGCTGGAGTCTCTTTTTCTTATAAGGACACTAATCCCATCCTGGGGCCCCAGCCTCATGACCTCACCTAGACCTATTTATCATCCAAAGACCCCACCTCCTAATACTGTCTCACTGGGGATTAGAGTTTGAACAGTATGAATTTCAGGGACACAAACACGCAGTCCATGACGTTGACCTGAAGGTGTCACGTCATGTGTTCCACTACCCTTCCAATTTATGGTTTGAAATTTTTGCATTCGTTTTCATAAGTGACCCTGGTGATGGTCTCATACCATCATGTTGTTTGGTTTCAAGTTACACGTGCTCTTGGCATAAGTTGGGAAATGTTCCCTTTCTTTTCAAGAAATGATCTCTTGCTGGAAAGTTCGGCAAACTTATTAGTAACATCTGATCCTGGAATTTCCTTTGGGGAATATTTTTAATTACTCATTCATTTTCCTTTAAACATATAGAAATATTCAAGCTATCTTTTTTTTAAGTCAGCGTGTATTTTCTAAAATTTGTTAATTTGGGTTTAATTCTTCAAATTTATTGCCATAAACTTTTTCAGAGTATTCTCTTATTATTTAATCTCTGCTCTATTTATGTCTTTCTCATTCTAATATTGTTTATTCATGGATTTCCTTTTTGACTCATCTTACTGAAGGTCACTTTTTCTCACTACTGCTTAATTTGATCGTGATAAAGATATTTTAATATAGGTATTTTCTGAACATCATTCCACAAAATCTGAATTCTATCAATTAAAGTTGTCTAGAGAAAAATAAAGACACCACCTACTTCAACTGCAAATATAAAAGAAGAAAGAGGGAGGGAAAAGTATGGCACACTCGTGGGATAAACTGGGAGATTGGGATTGACATATATACACTACTATGTATAAAATAGATAACTTAAAAAAAAAAAAGAATGGAACACTCTCTCGAATACATTTAAGAGTAGTCCATATTCATTACTTTCTCACTAACCGGACTCACTCGGTGGTTAATTCAGTATAGCTCAGTTCAGGGAATTACAGTTGACCCTTGAATAACTCAGGGGTTAATCCGAGTGTGACTTAGAGCAGGTCTTCCACATCCTCAGTTCCTCCAAATTCATGGATTCCACCAACCACGCACTGTGTAGTATGAAGTATTCACTACTGAAGAGGATCCCCATGTAAGTGGACCCACGCAGTTCAAACCCCCGTTGTTCAAGGGTACCTTCATTCCACAATAAATTCTACATTTTCCAAATGCTTAATGCTTCCACTTACAGACCAAACTTGAAGAAGCTGAAACGCTTTTTAAAAAAAATTCCCATTCCATTGATAACTATAAACATTTTTTTTCATGCTATGGCACAAGCTGATTTCATTTTAGGCAACATAGAAAGTTCTGGCTAGTTTTCCAAGGGTTGTAACAATGGTGGCCTTTTGACTTGTCTGTTGCAAGCTTGCAACCTTAAATAGTGCCAGAGACACTGAGTTCAACTCTCCTACTCACTTTTTTTTTGGCGGTACGCGGGCCTCTCACTGTTGTGGCTTCTCGCGTTGCGACACGCAGGCTCAGCGGCCATGGCTCACGGGCTTAGTTGCTCCGCGGCATGCGGGATCCTCCCGGACCGGGGCTCGAACCCGCGTCCCCTGCATCGGCAGGCAGACTCTCAACCACTGCACCACCAGGGAAGCCCTCCTACTCACTTTTTTAACCACAGTGCCATGACCCTTCCCTCCAGGGTTCACCAAATATTCCTAAATATGTGTATTCAAGTTCTATAAGGATCACAAATATCAAGAAGAAGCTATTTTCCTGGCTACCATATGCTCTAAATGACTTTTTTAATCTAAACTTTACTTTTTATTTTAAATAATTATATAGATCTATTAAGTGGTTGCAAAAATAGGACAGATTTTTTTTTTTTTTTTTAAAAAGCAGAGAGGTCCCATGTAACATCTTGTATAACTAAGAACAATAACAAAACCAAGAAACTGACACTGGCATTAATACCTTAGCAAGACTACAGACCCTCTCTCTGATTTCACCAGCTTTGTTTTTTTTTAATTGGGGTATAGTTGTTTTACAATGTTGTGTTAGTTTCTACTGTACAGCAAAGTAGAGTTCCCCGTCCTATGCAGCAGGTTCTTGTTAGTTATCTATTTTGTACATATTAGTGTATATATGTCAATCCCAATCTCCCAATTCATCCACCTTCCCCGCTCTATCCCCTTGGTGTCCATACGTTTTTTCCTCTACATCTGTGATTTCACCAGCTTTCACATGCACTTTTTTGGGTATGTATGTATGTCATAACTCTATGACATTTTGTCACATGTATAGATTCCTATAACCACCACCACAGATCCAGAACAGTTCAGTCCCCATAAAGGAACCCCCAAGACTGCCCTTTGATTCCCAATGACTTTTAAGACCAGACTCAGTGCATATATTATAAAAAGATTTAGGACCAAAAATTAGCGCCTACATACCATCATTAGTAGTAAGGGTTAAGCAAGTCATTTTTTATTTTGAAAATCTCATTTTAGAACCTTTTTCCCGACCCCAACAGGTGTTAACATCACTTTAGGCTGGGAAGAAGTTCGATCGCTTCAACCACGCATGTCTTACAGTGGAATCAAGGCACAGACCTCAGCTAACACGAGGGAGTGCACTCGGGCTCCTAATAAACATGTGTCACCAGGAAAGACTGAAGCTGAACAGGGGTAGCCTTGATAGAGTCCCATGGACAGCAAATAACCACCACTTTGCCTCCTTCTAGGGACGGCTATAAAGAAGCAATCAGATTACATTTAGTGAACATCAGCATACATAACATGCATTTTCTCACCAAAAAAAGTGAACATCTTCAGTCAAAACAGACAAATGGGACAGCCCAAAGAGAAAAATCAACTCTCCCACACCTCTGGTTTCAACGGCACAGCAATACGGGGCGGGCAGAATGTCCTCACTGTGACGGAGAGGAGAAACGTAAGCCTGTATTCATTATACCAGACTCATCATTTCTTTCTGTATGATCTGGTTTCTCGGGTTGCTCTTATGTCCCTGTGTCTGCTGTGCTGCAGCTTCACTACAATGCCCTGAGCTGTGCGTTTCCTTTTATTTATTGTGCTGGGGTGACACTGGACTTCATACGTCTACGGCTGCCTATCTCCCATCGGTTCTGAGAAAGTCTTAGCCACTAGCTCATCGATAGTGGTCTCTCCTGACTTAACTTCAGTTTCCTCTGAGATGAAAGTTAGATGGATATTATATTAGACCTTCTCATTCTAATTTCTGCCTCTCTTAAATGCACGTTTACATCACTTACCTCCTCGTACGTGGGCTGAACCACCTCTCTAGACCCGTCTACAAGTTCACCAATTCTCTCTTTGGTATTTAATATACAGTTTAAGGCATCTGTTAGTTTGTCATTTATATTTTTTTCCAATAGCTTTCTTTGTTGTTATAGTTGCTCTGTGGTCTACTTGGTCATTTTCCATTGTTCTGTATCACTATTACGTATTATTATACTATTCTTCGTTTTTTGTATTTCCTACATAGTTGTCTTCCCTTTTCTAACTTGGTGTCTGTTTCCTAATATGTGAAATCCTTGGGGAACTTAATCCACATCGCCCTCCCGTCCCTCTGATGACTTTCCTTTTGCTGGTTTTACCTCCTTGGATGATTGGAAATTTGTAGGTAATTTTTGATGGAAATTCATCCTAAATGTTTAAACTGGTGTTGCTTTTCTTTAAAAGAAAAAAAAAGTATATTTGCTTCTGAGAGGACTACAGAGCTGGAATCAGGGATCTCTTCTGGAAGCTTGGAGGGCCCTGGCTTCACGGGGCACCCCTCCAGGACCACTCTCCCACCTTGGCCTGGGCCCTGAGCTGGTCTAGTGGTCTGAGTGGTGTTGGTATTTGCACTCGCAGACACCGGCTTTTATGTTTGTTTGCTCACAGGAACAACCTCAAGGGAGCCCTCCAAGATGTCTCGGAGTCCCTGACATTCCTGACGGAGACATATTTGCCTCTGTTTATCCTGGACCTAGTCATCTTTTAGCAGGAGGGCCTGATGGATTATCTAGCTTGCAACACTTCCAGAATTTGGGGCCTTTATCTTCTGTGTTTGGAAAATAACATTTGGGACACATTCCTCTCCACTCCGAACGATGTTATAAAACCCGCCTAATGTTTGAAGAGTCTACCAGCACCGCCATAGACATCGTGTCATCTGTTTCTCTGAACAGTCCCAGCAGGCAGGCAGAGCAAACAAGATCACCACGGTATCAACAGGACTCTGAGGCCAAAGGCAGTGAAGGGGCTTCCCTAAGCTGCTCACTTTTATGATTTCTTAGGATTTTATGCTGATGCCTCCCACCTGGCATCTCCAGCCACTGCTCTCCCTTAAGGACTGTGTTTGTCTTACTGCTGGGTGCACGTCATCATCCAGATGCCCCTGGTCCCCTGGAAGCCCCAACACACACAAGAGGAAACTCATCCATCCCCCAACTGAGCTGCCTTGTAGCTTCACCTCTGTCCACCTGGCCAGGCCCAGCTGGCCGATCAGTCCCCGGCTTGTGTGGATTTCACCTTCCAGAAACGTGTTGTAGCCACGAGTAGCTATTTAAGTGTAAAGGGGTTCAAGTGAAAAGTGCAGTTCCTCTGTCACACCTGCCACGTTGAAAGTGTTCAGTGGGGGGCTTCCACTGGTAGCGCAGTGGTTAAGAATCCACCTGCCAATGCAGGGGACGTGGGTTCAAGCCCTGGTCCAGGAAGATCCCACATGCCACAGAGCCACGAAGCCCGTGCGCCACAACTACTGAGCCCACGTGCCACAACTACTGAAGCCCGCACACCTACAGCTCAGCTCCGCAACAAGAGAAGCCACCGCAATGAGAAGCCTGTGCACCACGACGAAGAGTAGCCCCCGCTCGCCGCAACTAGGGAAAGCCTGCGTGCAGCAACAAGACCCAACGCAGCCAGACATAAGTAAATAAATTTATAAAAATAAATAAATAATTTAAAAAGTGTTCAGTGGCCCCATGCAGCTGGTGGATGCTGTACCAGAAAGCAGGTCAGGGAACACTCCCGTCGTCACAGCAAGTTCTCCTGGACGGCACTGCTCTAAAGGTCTCTCTGACCCACCCGTTCTGCTCCCTCCACGCCCACTGCCCCTGCACAGCCTGTCCCGCTGCCCTCACTTCTGCCCCTTGTCCATCTATCCCCACACCGCAGCTCGTACCACAGTCACAGCCCCGACCTACCTTGTGGCATGCCTGCCTAGAGCCTTCAATCCCGACCCCTCAACGGCCTTCCCGTCCCGCCCCTCACCTTCCCCTGCCTCAGCTCTTCTCTTAGGAGGGATTAAACTGCTCTGTTTTTCTGACCACACTCCCCAGAACCTCATGCCTTTGCCTTACTTATACAATCGCCTTGCCCTTTCAAAGATCTTTCACATGAATGATAAAGAAGATGTGGCGTGTATGTATACATACACACACACACACACACAATGGAATATTAGCCATAAAAAAGAATGAAAACTGGCCATTTGCAACAGTGTGGATGGACTTGGAGGGCATTATGTTTAGTGAAATAAGTCAGACGAAGAAACACAAATACTGCATGTTTTCACTTATATGTGGAATCTGAAAAATAAGATGAATGAAGACAACAAAACAGACTCACTGATATAGAGAACAAACCCGTGGTTACCAGTGGGGAGAGGGGTGGTGGGAAGGGCAAGACAGGGGTAGGGGATTAAGAGGTACAAACTACTATGCAATAAACTAAGCTACAAGGATATATTGTACAGCACAGAAAATAGAGCCAATATCTTATAATAACTTTAAGTGGAGTATAATCTACAAAAATATTGAATCACTATACTGCATACCTGCAACTAGTATGAAATTGTAAATCAACAATACTTGAATTATAAAAAAAAGATCCTTCCCTCCCTCACCTCCAGGATGAAGACTTTACTTACAGGGCCCCAATTTTGAAAATGCTTTGGTGCTCCTATGTAATGCTGAATAAAGACAATTTATTAAAGCCAGAAACTAAGGGGAGGTAAATCAAAGTTACTTCCTCTGTAATTACTAATGCTTTGGTGAAAACTATCAAACTCTTTTTAAAAAATGTGTTTCCACTCAGTTTTAAGTGTTTCTCTTTTGCTAGAACTAAAACCATTACTTGCGATACTTCATGGGCAATCGGCACTATTTTAAACCTTCAAGGCTGAATTCCAGGAAGCCTTCCTTAACTGCCGTCCTTCTCCACCCTACCCCCATCCCCACTGGTCTGGGGACCCTCACTCTAAGTTCCCATAACGTCCCATGGAAATTGCACCCCGACCTTATACTAAGATGGCCAGCTGCTCGTGTGGCTGCCACCCTCCCCTGCTAGACCATAAGCCTCTCAAAAGCAGGGTCCGTGACAGGTTCGCCTTCATACCCCCAGGAGGGCTCAGAGAATGAAAGCGAAGCCAGGACTGACGGCTGCCCCGTGCCCTTTCCTGGGCACCACAGTGTCCCCAGCAGGCAAAGGGAGCCAGAACAAACTCAGGCTTTGCACGCTAGCCCCCGCTATCTTTCCTCAAGCCCCAGGGGCATCCCCCCAGAGCACAGCGAAACCGGGGGACCGACTGCACACATCTTTCCAGCTTTGTTTTTTGAAGCCGCAACACTCCGGGCCCAGAACACCAATTCTCACATTGCTTTGCACTCAGCGTTCAGGATGCAAACTCCAAGCATTTTAAATGGTAAAGAGCAGAGGAAAGAAATTAATCAGCTCAAAATACTTCAATAATACTCAAGCCATATCACAAGGTCACCATGCACAAGACAGAATGGATTTTTAATCTCACCCTGAATTCACAGAAACAGACCTCTGACATTCTCCCTCCCTTTCATTCTCCTTTTTTTTTAATTGAAGTGAAATTTACATAATGAAACGAACCATTTTAAGGTGAACAATTCAGGGGCATTTAGTACATTCGGTGTTGAGCACAACTACCCCTATCTGGTGCCAAAATATTTTCATCGCCCTGAAAGAAAGCCCACGCCCGCTAAGCAGTAAGCTCCCCATAAGCTCCCCATCCCCCCCCCCTCCACGTCCTGGCAACCGGCAATCTCTGCCCTACCTCTATGGATTTGCATATCATAGAGATTTCATATGAATGGAGTCATACAGTCCTTTGTGACTTGCTTCTTTCACTTAGCATAATGTTTTCAAGGTTCATCAGTAGTGTTAGCATGTATCAGTACTTCATTCTTTTTTTTTTTTTTTTTTGCGGTACGCGGGCCTCTCACTGCTGTGGCCTCTCCCGTTGCGGAGCAACAGGCTCCGGACGCGCAGGCTCAGCGGCCACGGCTCACGGGCCCAGCCGCTCCACGGCATGTGGGATCTTCCCGGACCGGGGCACGAACCCGCGTCCCCTGCATCGGCAGGCGGACTCTCAACCACTGCGCCACCAGGGAAGCCCACTTCATTCTTTTTTGTGGCTGTATAATATTCCATTGTATGTACACACCACATTGTGTCTACCCATTCATCCATCGGTGGACAGTTGTACGATTTCCACCTTTTGGCTGCTATGAATAGTGCTTGTAAGAAGGTGCATGCACATGTATTTGAGTGCCTGTTTTCTATTATAATACCTCTTTCATTCTCTTTTGTTCTTCCTCTTTTTTTTAAGTAAAATTTATTTTATTTATTTTATTTTTGGAAGCATCGGTTCTTCATTGCTGTGCACGGGCTTTCTCTAGTTGTGGCGAGCAGGGGCTACTCTTTGTTGCAGTGCGCAGGCTTCTCACTGCGGTGGCTTCTCTCGTTGCATAACACCGGCTCTAGGCGTGCAGCTTCAGTAGTTGTGGCGTGTGGGCTCAGTCATTGTGGCGTGCAGGCTTCAGTAGTTGTGGTGTGTGTGCTCAGTAGTTGTGGCGTGCAGGCTCAGTCGTTGTGGCTCGTGGGCTCCAGTAGTTGTGGCTCGTGGGCTCAGTAGTTGTGGCGCATGGGCTTAGTTGCTATGTGGCATGTGGGATCTTCCCGGACCAGGGCTCGAACCTGTGTCCCCCGCACTGGCAGGCAGATTCTTCAGTGCTGCGCCACCGGGGAAGCCCTCTCTTGTTCTTCCTCTTCATCTCTCCTTCTCAGCCACAACTTCCCCAGAGTTCATGCTGGAGCCACTAACAACGCTCTATTAGAATTTAAACACAGCCTGTCCCCAAAAGCAGGGCGATTAGCTAAAGCCCCTCCTCAGGACCAAGCTGGGCAGGACCTCTGAGCAGAGAGAGGCTGGAGAGTCACTGAGTGTTGAGTGAACATGCCCAGCACCATCTCTGGCGCATAGCAGGTTCACAATAAATGTTTGTTGACTCTGATTACAAAGGAGGTTAATTCAGAGGAGTGACAGGAGGGACCACGAGAAGGAAAAGTAGAGGCACAGACCAAGCAAGAGTCAAGAGAAGCAAAGGGCACCTCAGAGAGCAGCAAAGTGGGAAGGGTAACAAGAGACTGAAAATCAAGCTCTGATGAGAGAGGCACCTTCTCACCAGAAGACATCCCGGGACAGATGAAAAGGGAGGGACGCTTATCAAACGGCTATCGTTTCCTTTTTTGAAAGTCCGAAGTCTAACATGCGGGAAGGGACACCGGACCAAGAGGTGGGGGCTTCTTTCTAGCCTGTCAGCTGACTGAACTGTTTTCAGTCTCTTGCCACATCTACAGGGAGGCCTTAAATCTGCAAAGATAGTATTACTTTATCAGGTACTAGAACGGAATATCAATAACCCACTTAGCAAGGGGTACTAGGCCTGTGTTTACCGATTTGGTGACCACCATCCACAGGTGAAGTACCTTCCATCCATGAGGCAGAGAGAATTCAGACCCCATGCATCAACGCGCTCAGGCAATGCCCGGCGGGGCTATAAAGTACTGGACGACGCATCCTTTTCATTAAGATCACGCCCATCAGGGGTTTTCTTCACATCCCCCCTTGCCCGGCCAATAAATCCTACCTCTTCCATCTCCTTTTGCAGAGACCGGGTAAAAGCATGAAACATCCACAAAATGGAAAATCAGTCCTTAAATAGCTGAGAAATGAACTATGTGGGACTGGTTTCTCTCGCTGGGTGGCAGCTTAAATAAACACGAAATCCTGCCTTTTTCCACAGTGGACTTCTGACCATGACAATGGAGCTATTTGGTTTTGATGAAATGTTCAAGTTTTTAAAGTTAAGAGTAACTGACAGCCCAGCTCCTTGCCCTGGTTCCCAGGGTGACCGGGGTTTCAGATTCCTGGTCAGTTACACCGCATCAGATGACCCGTTATTAGCCGAGGCCCAGTGTCGGACATGCCAAGCACGGGACGTGGGGAGAGGCCTTTCTCATGCTCCCGTCCAAGCCCCGGGTGGCCTGACAGCGGGGGGCTGCAGCACACGACCCAAACCCAAGGGCCACGGAGAAAGAAAACGCGTACCGGTACTGAGGGCGAGGGCGAGAACCGCCCCCAGTGTGCTTGCACCAGGGGCAGGGCGTCTTGTCTTGTCACCTTCTGTGTCTGAGCGCCTGGACTCGGGCCAGCACAGAGCAGGGGGCCCGTGTGTATTCGCTGAGTCAGGCAACCACCCACATGGAGGCAATGGGGTCACACCTTCCAGAGCACTGGCCGGCCTGGCCGCAGTGACAGACGCTTGAACATCTCCTGGTGAAGCTCAGCCCTCGGTTCTAAACTCAGATGTGATCATGGCTGCCGTGTTCTAAACAAAAGAACGGAAGAGTCCCCCCATGGGGAGGTCCCCGCAGCACGACGCAGCCATCTGAGCGCAAAACACAGAAGAGGGCTGTTCCTTCCCTTTCAGAGACAAAACTTGGATCGCCATATCCTTGCAAAAACACAACAAAACGCTTCTCTCAGGGCTGCTCTCGGAGAATCTCTTTCCCTTTCTGGGGCACCAAGCTTTCCTGCCCGCCGGTGTGTTTAGCCCGAATTGACTCCAAGTGTTTATTGGCAACACTTCCTACATGAAAATAACTCAACAGGTACACCAAGGTTAAGCATCTGAATGTATGATTTGGAAGGAAAAATAAACACAACAGAAAACACCTATAAGAGGCTCCAAAGAGGGGAAAACACAGGGCCTCACTGCTCCCATCTTCCTGTTTCTAAAAAAAATTATCATGCAACTTCCGAGTGAACTGGCTAATACTGACCTGAACAATGTAATTTCTCAGGCGATTGTATTTATTTATAAGAGTAAAACGGACTCCAACCTACCAAAGTGCTTTTGGGTCCTCAGAGATGATGATGGTCACAGATAATATAAAGTCAGAAAGACAGATATGAGCTGGGAGGTGTTCAAGTGTGACTGATTGGCGGTATGCACTTGTTTGTTTTTTCCGTTCGGTTCTCATTTCCTAACTAACAAGTGGTACAAGGAAAAACATCTTTGGGTTGAGCTAGAAGCTCAGGTCCTTGTCTCCTCTTCCTGGAGCCCCCGTGAAACCGTCACTTTGGAGGCACTGCTCCGGGATAATTTCTGTGTCTAACACGGCCTTGTCAATTCACCGCAAGGCTGGATTTAGGAAAAACCAGGCTGGAGAAGATTCTTATCCAAGCATCTATCTGTGGGAAGGCAGAGGAACAATGCAGTGACAGCCAAATGTTTCTCAGTAACTCTCCCTCCCTCTCCTAATTCAAAACATTATACTTCATTATTGCTGTAGCACCAGAGTACATTCTTTGCTCCGGTGATTCACTTCATTTTCCTGAGAACACAACGGAGAGAGGCTCCCAGTGTAGAGTTACTGATCTGCCTCCAGATTAAGTCCAAGCTAAACTGTTCACTTAACATTTTGTTTTCCCTGAAGCACAGCGGGTCCGCAGGGTGGGGGAAGTCCACAGGGCGGGCAGCTCCCTCGGCCAAGTCACAAGATCTGGGTTCTTTCGGGATCTCAGATCACAGGCTGAGGAGACCAGCAAGCAGGCTTGGGAGAAGCTGGGCTCCAGAAAGAAGTGAGGTGGCCTATGGAGCTAATGGTCAATCAGTGAGGGTACTTGCCTTCGGAGTTCAGATGCACGTGGGGCTGTGACTGACTTGGACCAAGTCCAGCCTCACTCGGGCACTGAAACGATCAAAAGTCGTGGTTCACAGGACAAAACAAGACAGGGGAGAGGACATGAATAGAAAAGAGGCTGCCTGGGGATCCACAAGGGGCACCCCACATAAGTCAGGCAGCACGGCGTTAACAAGGAATCCACCACGCAGCCGTGGAGGGACCAGTCTGGTTCCCATTCAATGGGTGGTTCTGCCCTGGACCCCGCTGTACTCTCAAGGCACGGGGCTGGGGCCCCTGCACAGTGGGTACCACCGGGTGCCGTAGCTTGGTTCACCCACATCGGTCTTCCCCTTGCTGTTGCTCTTCCTGTCTGGCATGGGTAAAAATCAGACAAACCAAGTCCAAAGGAGAGTAAGAATGAGAAAAAGTCATGCGTAATTTTTCAAACTACCTTTGATCATCAGTGCCTTCCCCACAAAACCCGTCACCAAAGCCATGAGTGATCAGTGCAACTCGTGGGCTGGAGTTTAGCCTTTCTCTCTTTGGAGCCTTCAAATGCCCCAGGATGGCAGGAAGGAACCCATCACAAAATAAACCATGAACGGAACAACTAGTCCTCAGGTCATTCAAGCCCGGGCTGACAAGGGCATTTCCAGAGCCCCTCCAGGTGCGGGACCATCCCGGCCCTCTGAACTCGGCTTCATCCTGACGAGGAGAGAGCCACCTGGGAGATAAACACACCAAAGGCCTTCGCCACACGGGAGAGTGAGAAGCACAAGAGAGAGTGACGCCTAGGACAGGAAGGGCTGACTTGGCTGGAAGTGATCTGTCCAGTAAGAGAAAAGGAAGCTGTCGCTTTACGGCCCTTTTGAACCAAGAAGGGAGTCCACCCCACTGGGCTTGGAAACAGAGGTCGTCAGTCGGCCCCAATCCTGAGTGTTCTGGAAGGATCCACAGCCACTGTGACGGGGTCTCAACTCAGATACTGGAGTCCACACCATCTCTGAGGCCCCCCTTCATCCTGCTCCTGGCTGGAAAGCCTTATGAGTAGGACCAGGCAGGGCCAAACAGGGAAAAATGGACCATAACTGTGGGTGCGAAGCTACAGAGGAGTTCGGAATGACATATCTGGCGTCTTCTGGCGAAGTACCTCCACTTTCCACTTTTCCCATCTCGGTTTCCTCATCAGCAAAGCAATGGAGACGCCAACACTAATCCCACCTGAAAGTGAGGGGTGACTGACCACCAGTACCCAAAAGAGAATGGAAATATACACGCTCCTGAAAAGGTCAACACTCCACATTCACCTAAAAAACAAATCACTAAATTCAACTAAGTATTTACCGAACGTCTATCCTCTACAAGCCACGCTAATAAGCCTTTGGGATGACCAGAGCATCCTCTAGAGAGTTCACATTTGCGCACGAGTAATGTTAAAGGTCATTAACGGGCTTTTAAGGATATCACCAGTACTAAGTGACATCCCCCATCCCCCTCCATGTCCTTGAAATACATTAAAAGATTACACAACAGTAAGTACTAACCCCTCCCCTCTATTGTGTTCCAGTCAGAAAGGATCAATAAACGTCTATGGTCAAAGTGGGTTTGATAGAGGGAGAAAGGGGGTCTTGTAGCAGCCATATCACTTCTTAGAAGACTCACAATGGCCATGGGGAGAAGAGCCCAGCCAGAGGAAGACCACTGCTAGTCACTGACCCTTGCTCAGAATGTTCTGGAAAGAAGGCCAGGATGGGGCGTGTCACTCAGGAAGTCTGGACCTGCCATCAGTCAACGACGACATCATTACATCCCTTCCTGAATCCTTCCTCTGAGCTTAGAGCCCTCCTTGACCCCCTCTTTCTCTCACAGCCTCCTCCCCAATTCCAGCCAATCCTGCCTGCTCCACCTTCAAAACTGACCCGAATCCAGCTGCTCCCCAGCTCCCCAGCTGCCGTCTGTTATCTAAAGTACTGCAGTAGGCCCCCACCATGTGTTTCTGGTTCTACTTTGCCCCTACGGCCTATTCTCCACACAGTGGCCACAATGACGCTTTTAAAACATAATTCAGATGTCATCCCCAGTATATAACTCCCTAATGCCCTCTCTCTAGGAGCTAGAATACAATTCAAAATCCTTAGGGTGGTACACACAGCCCACCCTGATTCAGGCTCTGGCTTGCTCTCTGACCTCACTTCATACCCTTGAAGGCGTTTTTCAATAGGGCAATTCCGTGAACACGCCAAGCACGCACCTGCCACAGGATCTTTGCACGTGCTGCTTCCTCAGCAGTAAGATGCCCTCACTCCCGAGAGCCCTACAGCTCACCCTCTCACTTCCCGTGTCTGCAGGCTCAAATGCCATCTTCTTGGAGAGGCCTTTCCTGACCACCTAACTGCACCTCTGGTTACTCCCCATCCCTGTTGGTTAGGTCTCCACAGCATTTGTCACCACCGGGCATTCTACTGAATTTATTAACTTACTGTCTGTCGTCTTCTCTAGAATGCATGTTCCATGAGCACCAGAAGTCTGTTGTGCATTTTTATATCCCGTGTGCCTAGAACTGGGCATGGCATGTGGTTGACAGCCAATGATCCTTTTGAATGAATGAGTAACCTCCTTGATTTTATTTTCTTCATTGGCAAAAGGGAGGTAATAGTAACTCATCTGCTTCGCAGAACTGTTCAATACTTAAATGAGGTAATACATGTGGGAGCATTTTGCAAAGTATAAAGTGCAAAATTCTCTGAGTGAAAGGTATTATTTCTATTTACCCACTGGCCGGGGACAAAGCAGAGCCAGTAACTCAGTCAGCATCACCTACAAGTGAGCTGCGCAGATATTCAGGAAAACATAGTTTGGGACATGCAGTGGTGGTAACTGCCATCCCTCAACTGAAAAACCTGTTCCATGCAAAAAAAAAAAAAAAAAAGAGAGAGAGAGAGAGAGAGAGAAATCAGGGAGAATGTAAGATAGAAAAATGTAGGGTACTGAGTATTACAGAAAATGTGCTGTAATATTTGAATTCCATATTCACAAACTTTAAAATGAATCAATACCAGAAAAAAGGAGGAGGTATATTCACTGGGACAAACACACACAGCACGGATCCCGCTGCAGCACCGGCAGGCCCGCCGCAGTTTCCACAACTAAATGGCCTGGAGGAACCAGTTGCTATGGCTTAAGACCCCAGCACATCAAAAGCCTGAAGGCGGCCCTGACGACTTCTGTCACTCAGGCTTTGGAAAGTCACACCACTCCTTTGGTAATCTGTACCATTTTGCCCCATGTTGTCCCGCTGCTCCCAGAGAAGTGGTAAACCATTAGGAGGGAGCATCTAACAGAGGGTGAGAAAAAGGAGTGCCTAGGGGTTGACAGCGCAGTAAGAAGAGGGAGGGGTGGGCCTGAAGGGTGGCAGGAGGCCGTTTCCACACCCAACCCCAGGACGAAAATAAAACCCCCAGAAATAGGTCAGCAAAGCAGCTCCAGGCTGCGATCTGGTGCGAGATGAGGCTCACGAACAGGGCTCCAGGGGGCAGGAGGTGATGCGGGGAGAAGGGACTCGCTCACACGGAGCAAACCCTGCACAGAGAAGGCAGAGAAAGGAAAGTACCTCCCCCATCAAATGCCAGGGTCCGCGGTCAGGACACCACGCTGTCAGTCCTTGGCTGCCCAGCGAGGACGGAGCATATGCAGGGTTGAAATCATAACCTTAAGGCCTGTGTCAGTTAAATGCCATTCGCAGCAGCACTTCCTCCTCAGATTCCACATGGCCCGAGTCCCTCTTAGATCCCTTTCTAACGTCCCTAGTGTCGAATATTCTTAGAAAGTAGGGAATGTCTTTCTTAAATAAAAATATATTAAATATTGGCTGTGCGCTAGACAGTTTGCTAAGTGATGGACACACATTGTCCTACCTACGCTGCATGAAGCCTGAGTACGGTCGTCACTGTCACTCCACCACTGCCCATTTGGGAAGACGAACTCTCAAAGGGGCAAGGAACCTGCTCAAGGTCACGTGAGTGACAAGGGCAGCACTGAGACCTGGCTCCCAAACTCATGCCACATCCTCACCCTGCAGCTACAGGTCCTACGAGAGAGATTCTGGGAGCACAGGTGGCCTAAGAGCTGCCCCAAGGCTTGGAAGTCTTGACGGGCACATGTGAGAACCCTAGACGTAACCCTGAGTCCCCCGCTCGGACTAGGTGAAGCCAGCCCTCAGGTGGGGATGAGTAAGTCAGAGCCCGGGGCCGCAAAGCTCTAAATCTTGGCTCCAATAGCCAGACTCTGAGGGATGGGCAAAGCAGAACCTCCAAGATGCCTGGGGCTCCCTTTCAGCTCAAGAAGGTTGAGGTTTCGCTGCAATAAAGGGCCACCTGGAGGAACAGCCCACGACAGGCAGGAGGACGTTCTCGGGGAGAAAGGGGCCTGAGGAAAGTACAAGATGAAGCAGGAAGAATTTCAGGTCTAGAGAACGGGCTGCGCCCTTCCCCTGGGCCAAGCTCACCTGCCTCAGGGGATGAGCGGACAGCCCTTCACCCGCCCCCACTTCAGGAGCGCAGGTACTGAAGGTGGTGACGGTGACTAGGCCACAAAGCACTCAGAGCTAGAAAAGCTCCTGGACACGGCTCGTTCGGGTGGGGAGAGGGGAAGGGGCCACACGAGGCAAAAAGAGCAGAAGTGTGCAGGCATCAGCAAGTCCTGAGACCCAAAGGGAACACTTTTCTGAGAGCATCTGAGCTTCCCAACGCCTCACACACTCACCAAGGTTTGAATTTATTGTCTAGAGGTAAGGGCTTTAATCCTGCATAGAGAACAATACAAAGCCCAAAGCGATCTTAGGAAAGAAAAAGAAACTGCATTGCATATTTGAAAGTTGCTAAGAGCTCTTAAAAGCTCTCATCACAAGGAAAAAAACTTGTAACTACGTATGCGGATGAGTGTTAACCAGACTTACTGCGGCAATCAGGATCACTTCGCAGTATATACAAATACTGAATCATCATATTGCACACCTGAAACTAACGTAACATTCTATATCAATTATATCTCAATTTAAAACAATTTTTAAAAGAACCAACCTTTACAGTGTATCTATTTACTAAATTGTACGTCATCTGTAGCACACGTATATATTAAAATGTACATTCATACACTTTTTAAAAGACTGAAAGGATATACAATAAAATTCTAGTTAGCAGGGATGATAGAAAGATTATGGATAATTTCTATTTCTTTATTTTTGGTTATTTCTATTTTATAAATTACTCACCATGTAGTCTATTTACAATAAAAATCCATTGCATTATTTAAAAGAAAAATGATTTTTAAGTACATCACTTAAGTGGACCACAAAGGCCCCTAATTTCACCAGCCTCTTAACTTTATCTCTCAAAGAAGTTATTAAATATTCTCAGATGTCTAGAAACATAGCTGGGATGCCTCTTTTCCATCTGATTAAAAAAAATTACTCACTGTAGGCCAATTTATGGTAACTCTACTACAAAAAATGCAACTTATGCTTCTCGTTGAAAATCCCAGCGTTACCTCAACATTTAGGATTGAAAGACTGAGTTTTAGAAGAAAATTGTAATTGGAAAAAAGAAATTAAATACAACTGAAAAGAATTCCCAGAAAGGATTCTCGGTTCCCATGGAGGGGTCTAGTATCATTGCTGAGACCTTCCAGGTAGGGCTTAGGAAGTTCCCTAGTCCTTCCCGTTCTCCCTTCTCTCATCCTACTTTCCCCTTTCACATCTCTCACTGCCTACTTATTTGCCAAGTTCAAACGATTGCTAGATCTCCAGACCTGGGAGTAAAATATGCTGTCGTCAGGCATGCAGCCCCTAAACGTTAGCACATACGCTAACCTGGATGAGCTCCGGCCAGCCAACTGCAAGCGATAAGACAGACAAAGAAACAGGTGCGCAACACGCCCTGTCCACTCGGGTTTGACGTTCCTCTGGATCATTTTCACCAGCTGGATCTTAAAGATGAATCTATAAATAAGAGGTACACTGACTCACCATGCTGGTTTGCCCAAGACTGATGGGTTTTCTAGGACACGGGCCTTATAGTGCTCAAACCGGGATAGGCCCAGGCACACCAGGACGAGTTGGTCACAGTACTGCCATAGGACATCTATGCCGATAATACCTCAGACTCTAGAAGCTACCTGGTGTAGAGATCACACGTATGTGCACATGGGCACACACCTCTCAGTCACCCATGTACCCGCACAGTCACATACACATGCCTGTAGGCACGTGCCTGTGTACATCTCACACCAGAGCTGGTCCCTTTCTTTCCCTCATTTTCTGCTCCAGCCAATTCTCACAGTTCACCTTGTCATTATAAATGATGTTTCTTCCTCTGATTACTCATGTCCTCATGTGTTTCCCTGGTTAGACATGGGATACTTCTCTCTGAAACCTGAAAAGAATATCTTGCCAATTTCATGTATTTTTTTTTAATTTTGCGGTACGCGGGCCTCTCACCACTGTGGCCTCTCCCGACGCGGAGCACAGGCTCCGGATGCGCAGGCTCAGCGGCCATGGCTCACGGGCCCAGCCGCTCCGCAGCATGTGGGATCCTCCCAGACCGGGGCACGAACCCGTGTCCCCTGCATCGGCAGGCGGACCCTCAACCACTGCGCCACCAGGGAAGCCCTATGTATTTTTTTTTTAATAAAATGCAAACATCATCTCATTAAAAGGATCTCCTTTCCCCAGACTGTGATGGGCTTTTCCTTTTTTCGATATTATCAACATGTCTGCACATGACCTCTGACCCAGGGGGACCCTGACAACTGCATGTGACGTGATCCTGAAGATCACGAGCAGCTCTATCCCCTTTTCACTTTGAAAACAAGGGCTATGGAGCCGGATTCCAGGACCCCAAGCCCTGGACGGGGCAGCCTTGTTTGAGGAGAGGAAAATCAGAGCCCTGGCTCCATGTGACTGTGACCACGCCAGCCGGGAGCACTTCCCTTTGGGGCCTGTTTGTGACTAGTGTTTAATCGTAGACAGTGTCCACAAGAAAGGAAACCTCAAAAAGTACCAGGCCACAATGCAGATCACTCCAGTTGTCAACGATGTACAATTCACACAGAGATGTCAGTTACCACCCACAGCTGCTGGCAAGTTTGGGGTAAAAAAACTCCCCAAATCAGAACTAGAAGTGCTGAAATATTCACAAGTGGTGGTAGTGAGCTAAATAATATGATCCTATGAGGAGTATTAAAGATTCCAAAATCCCTTCTGTTTTAAATCCCCTTCAGTGGAACATAAAACGTCCCCGAAGTATAAAACAAACGTGATGCGGTCTCTCTCGTCTTACGTAAAAAAGCAATGTTTAGGAACGCTTTTTTATACTTCCATGTCAGTGAGATTAGCAAAACTGGACCTCTTCCCTGGCTCTAATTTGTATGTATTTGCTTATTTTTGATTTATGCAGTTCTTTGTGTTTTGTAAATTCTGAGAAAAATCAGCAGAACAAGATAGTCTAAGCCACGGATTTGGTCTATTTCATGCTCCGAAAAAACTTCTCCAAGTCAAGAGTCCAATTATAAATGTGTTTTAAAAAAAAAAGAAAAAACAATGTTTGGGCATGGAGACGTGATCTAAGTGTATTCACCTGTTGGACACGTAATGTGATGACCCACAACAGACGGGGACCAGCTGAGTCATGTTGGGCAAACAGCCTGACATTCTGGACCTCTGTTGCCACACTTTTTGACAAGATGATACCCAAAGCCCATTCTTTCCAATGCTGCATTTCTATCATGACAGGAGGTGTTGGGGAAAATCTAATATTCGAGTCAGATGAAGGTTCAATAAAATTTTAAGAAACACTTCTAATTCAGTTTTAAAACATAAGGCAGTTTTCTGTCTTAATAACATACATCATTCTTTAATGACGGAGGCTCCTGCAGAATTACGTTAGCTCCTACTGAGAAATAAGGTCGGAAGAAAATAATGTCGTCTGGTTGAAAGAATCCTGAAGACACAGCACACACCTCTCTCCCTCACACACGCACAAAATATAAGAATCAAATGAGCTCATTCACACATGTAAGAACATTTTGCAAACTGTCAAGTTCATGGGCAGGGCATTATTTTAAAATAGACTGAATGCTTGCTTGGCCAAGGACCTACCTAGAAGTTGGTTTCTCCAGAGTGATAAAAGTGGGAGCCTAAATCTTTGCTTGCCTTTGTTTTGTTTTGTTTTTTTAACTGAAGTATAGCTAATTTACAATACTGTGTTAGTTTCAGGTGTACAGCAATGTGATTCAGTTATACATACCTATCGACATATATACGTATATATGCATATATATATATATATTTTTTCAGATTCTTTTCCCCCATAGATTACAAAATATTGAGTAGAGTTCCCTGTGCTATACAGTAGGTCCTTGTTGGTTATCTATTTTATATATAATAGTGTGTATATGTTAATCCCAAACTCCTAATTTATCCCTCCCCCTCCTGTTTGTTTCTGAATTTGTCACTGTCTTTCCTTTAGTAGAGTTCAGAATAATAGATAATCCTGATTAACTGAAGGATCTGTTCATGGTCACTGAAGTATTATCACAATACGAAGACCAATCAGCTAATAACCAGTATTAGAAACAGTAGAGGAATAAATTTTTTGCATCCTACAGGATTTTCTCCAGATACCATAGTGGGTTTTCTTTTTTTTTTTAACCTAATATATAACCCTATAGGGAAACTGGACATTAAGGGGAAAAAATAAAGTCAAAAACAACCACCAGCAAAACAAGCAGACTATACTCTGACGTGCTAATGCACTTTGATAAATAGAACCAGTTCAGAGTTTAATTAGTTGGTCTAAAATAGAGGTCAGCATACACAGACAATGTAATCTTTCCTAATTAGGAATTTTACTTTGGGCCAGAATCTGAAGTAATATACCAGTGGAAAATGCATGGGTTTTTGTGGTCAGACAGATCTGGGTTGAAATTCCAGTACTATCACCTATCAATTAGTGTGACCTTGAAGAGTTATTTGACCTCTGACTTACCTTTAAAATGGGGAGAAATCTACTCTGCGGATTCGGGAGAGGACTCAACTAATGGAAGCAGGTGTCATACAAATGTAAACACCATCCTCTTCCCCCACTTCATCTACTTATTTTTCCATTCTTTTCTTTTAACATACCTGTCAGGAAAACATACACACAAGCCTCTCTAGAAATTTTCCACCCTACTAGTTGATGACTTTGCAACCCCGAGGGCAGGACTTCCGTAGGTCCTCACTGTGGGAAATGTTTAACATAAAAGTCCTCACCCCCCTCCAAGTGTCACAGATTCTGACTGCAGCCACTCTGCCAGCAAGCACAGGTTAAGCTACATCGATACACAAATGATTAATAAATGCCCCACCAACCATTTGATTTATGGCCAGAACTACTATTTCTATGCTACTATGTTCTATTTCCTCTTGCTCTATTTTTGGTTAAATGGGTTGTATTAGGAAGTCCAGCAACTGGAGAGACAAAGGAAAATGTTAATGCTAAGCACATCCTTGCTGTGAAATGCTCATTAATTAATTACAATGGGAATGAATTTAGCCATTTTCCTCCATTCTTAAAGACCTCACTATAGTATTTACTTTTTTAAAATTTAGTATTAATTAATGATTCAACTATATGACCCTCCTATGTTCATGTCAACCTTTGAAATGTTTCATTATAATGTGATTTTAACCAAGACTATGGTATTGCTATTGCCACTATTAATTCTTAGCAACAAAAACAATAATACCAACTAGTTATTGAATACTTACGTGCCAAGCAGTGATAAGCTCTCTACAAACATCTAATTCATTTTTTGCAACTCCCAATATCATTCTAATTTACTGATGAGAAATTTGCCCAGATTCCCAAAGCTTATCACCGTCAAAGCCAAGATTTCAGGCCACATATTTTTTATCACCACGTCCACGCTCTTAGCCTCTCTGCTATTCTGCATGCACAGAGGAGTTGCCACTCACCCAGCATCATCTCCATGCCCATCAATTCATCAGCGTTTTAGTACCACAGCTTCCAGGAAGCACCTGGAGTAAAGGCTGATTGCTTAGTGAAAGAATCCACGGCTGATCCTTTGA
Organism: Aethalodelphis obliquidens; assembly: GCF_003676395.1. Classification (NCBI taxonomy): domain Eukaryota; kingdom Metazoa; phylum Chordata; class Mammalia; order Artiodactyla; family Delphinidae; genus Aethalodelphis; species Aethalodelphis obliquidens. Next base: position 5,533,955 of record NW_020837978.1, on the reverse strand, counting down.
TTAAGAGGATAGGTGTGCTTTATGCAAAGGGATAAAAAAAAAAACCTCAAATTAAACTGAAGAACAGGGAGTTCCCTGATGGGCCGGCCGGTGGTTAAGGACTCCATGTTTTCACTGCTGGGTTTTCATTCTGAGTCCCCAGGAGAGGGGAGCAGGGAGGGGACCATAGGAGTGAGGAGTTCAATACCTGGTAGGGGAACTAAGATCCCACAAGCCACATGGCACGGCAAAAAAGAAAAGAAAACAAACCCTGAAGATCAGAAGGTAACGAACAACAGAAAGAAAGAAATGGGGAACACGAGAAATACCATCTTAAGGATGAAAAAGGTTAAGAGTTTTGGCATTTGGCTGTGGCAGGCAAATTCCTAAAATGGACCCCAAGACCTCTTGTCCTAATCCCCAGGACTGAAAACAGGATGAGGTATCACACCCTGATTCTATTACCTGGCAAAGGGATTTTGCAGATGTAATTAAGGCTAATAATCAGTTGATTTAAAGTTAATCCTGAACGAGGTTACTGTCCACGTGGGCCTGATCTAGTCCCCGGAACCCTTTAAAAGTAAAGTTTTCTCCAACTGGTGGCAGAAGATGAAGTCAGAAAAATTCCCGGCATGATGCCATTGCTGGCTCTGAAGAGGAGGGGAAAGACGGTCTGTTGAGACTTCTAGCATCCAGGGCAGTCCTGGCTGACAGTGAGCAAGCAAACGGGGACCGCAGTCTTACAGCCACAAGGAAATAACTTCCTCCCAAAACCTGGACAAGCTTCAAGGTAGAGGCTTCTCCAAGCGTTTTCAGAGAAGCAGCCAGCTTGGCCCATATCTTGATTTCAGCCTTATGAGACTCTAACCAGAGCACCCAGCCAAGCCCTGCAGATTCATCATCTACAGAACAGTGAGCTAACAAGTGGATTTTTTTTTTTTTTTTTTTCGGTACGCGGGCCTCTCACTGTTGTGGCCTCTCCCGCTGCGGGGCACAGGCTCCGGACACGCAGGCTCAGCGGCCATGGCTCACGGGCCCAGCCACTCCGTGGCATGTGGGATCTTCCTGGACCGGGTCACGAACCCGTGTCCCCTGCATCGGCAGGCGGACTCTCAACCACTGCGCCACCAGGGAAGCCCTGGATGTTGTTTTAAGCCCCTAAATTTGTGATAATTTGTTATGTAGCAGTAGAAAACTAATATACTGTCTGACTTGGGTTCAAATCTTAGCTCTGGTCCTTTCTTCAATCTGTGATCTTGGGCACGTTACTTTAGCTCTTTGTTACCCCATCTGTAAAGGGAGACAATGAAGTACAGCCCAGAAAGTTGGTGGGAGGACTGATTAGCTGCCTGGTCCTGGCACCTAGAAACTGACAACGTCTGCTACCTGTGAGGAAGAATCAGAATCAGAATGAACTAGCTACCAGGTGGTGCTACCAGACACGAACAGCTGGGTTTTCATTCTGAGTCCCCAGCTGGTCCAAGAGAGAGGAGCAGGGAGGGGACCACGGGAGTGAGGAGTCGACGTCTGGCTATTTATACCTACGACTGCTCACAACTCCAGTGTACAGAATCAAAGGGACTTCAAAGGTAAACTGCAGAGAGATGCTATGGAAAATCCGCAGAATTTGTAATCTATTTTATGTAATGATCTACTTAACACCCGTGTCATGCCACATGTATTTGAGGTCATCTACAAAAAAAAATCGTACACCGGGATAAAAATGAATAAGCGAGGAAACTGGGGAAATGGAAAGAAAACCAGAGAGATACAAACTGCATGGTTTTAAGATCTTTTACCCACACTAAGGACTGTGTTTGACCTTCCCAGTAATCACTGAAAACAAGGGTATAAGGACAGTTACATCATTCACAGAGAAATTTGCTCAGAAAAAGTGTAGACCTGGGAGAGAGTCCTCTTCTGGGTCCTTATAAATGGGACACCACATCATATTGGGAAAGACTTGTTGAAAATACACCATAGACACATTTCTTTCTCGATGTTTTTTTGGTGACTTTTGCACATTTTAACTTTGACTTTAGTATTTTTCTTCGTGATTTGTATTGGTTTGTTATACAAAAAGAATACCCTTTTTGTCTTATTTGTTGCTTATCATATTTGCAACAAATACACCAAGGAGTTAATATCACAAATGTATTTATTTTAATTTTGCTTATAGTTTGACATGAGTTTTAAATTTTTATGTAGTCTAATATGTAGGTATATATATTCCTTACATATATGTGTAAGGAATATATATACATAATGTACATATATATTATACAATTTCCTATTACTTTATAGCTAGAATGCATTTTTCATCCAGAGACCAGTTAAATAATTACCTCTTTCTTCCAGTTTGTAATGGTTTAATTTTTTAAATTTCTGTTGCCTACTATTTACAATAGCCAAAACATGGAAACAACCTAAATGCTCACTGACAGAGGAATGGATAAAGATGCAGTATATATACACAATGGAACATTGCTCAGCCATAAAAAAGAATGAAATGTCATTTGCAGCAACATGGATGGACCTAGAGATTATCATACTAAGTGAAGTCAGTCAGACAGAGAAAGACAAATACCATGATATCACTTATATGTGGAATCTAAACTACGACACAAATGAACCTATCTATGAAACAGAAACAGACTCACAGACATAGAGAACAGACTTGTGGTTGCCAAGAGGGAGGGGGCTGGGGGAGGGATGGAGTGGGAAGTCGGGGTTAGCGGATGGATAGGATGGATAAACGAGGTCCTACCTTAGAGCACAGGGAACTATATTCAATATCCTGTAATAAACCATAATGGAAAAGCATATGAAAATGAATGTATATATATGTATAACAGAATCACTTCAGCAGAAATTAACACAACAGTGTAAATTAACTATACTTCAATAAAATTTTTAAAAAGAAAATCTAAGAAACTGGAAAAAAATTTCTGTTGCCTATGACTATTGAATTTCAAAACGCATCTGAGGTTCTGGCCAACGTTCGCGAGAACTGGGGTGGGTGGTGTTCTTTCAGCAAATAAAAGGAACCTTTTTCTAAGATTGAAAGTTTCGATACTTGTTATCTGGAACTAATTCACTATCGGTCCTGAGAACAAGTAAACAGATTCCCTTATTTCTTCTCCCCGAAGTCCTTCCATTTTCTCAATCCAATTATAACACAGCTCTATCAAAGTCTATAAAATGTACCAAAGCTTGAGCTAACTCAACCCTAACCTAAAACAACTAAATTGATGTTGAATTTGGAATCTCAGCCCTTGGTCCACTATCCCCGCCCTGTTTTCCCCACTTGAACACCTGCCTATGTTTACAGAGCTCTGAGCAGAGGCACTGCCCGGTTCTCTCATAACCATTTGCAGGGCAGTAATTTTCACATATACATTTTTTCCCACTTACTTAGGAATCCCAGTTTAAAAACAAACACCTAAGTATTTGCATCACCAGAGGCTTTCACGGCCAAAGAAAAAATTAGGTGCTTCCATTAACAGAAGTTATCTGTAGAAAGACTTTCCACCTCCGCAGGAGTTTAACTGAAAAGTTTAACGGAGGGCAGAGAGAACCCATGTGAATTTAATAAAGGGGAGGGGGGAAGACGTTAGAGAGAGAGTGACAAGGCCTGGAATCTATTAGGTCAAATTATACCCTGTGTTACCGTCAAGTGGAAGAACAGAAAAGACTACTACCCTGAACTTGGACCCTATTTCAGAACGCTGAGTACTATGTAAACAATGTCTCCTAAGTCACATTGTCTCAGGTAGACAGGGGGTCAGAAAGGGCCCCCTGAAAACGCTTCTCTCTAGGGGATAGACATTTGCCCCAACAGGGGGCCCATCCCCATGGCAACTAGTTATCAGGCCAACAGTTTTGCCTACAAATCACACCTTCTTCCCAAATATTCTTTTCCCATTCCCTCTTCCACCGCTGCTTTCCCCACTCCTGTCATTTATCCCCAAGCAAGCGTTTCCCACGCCACGACCTGCCATGTACCCTGAATCTTGGCCCCCCCCATGGGCCTCCATGCCTGTCTGACTCTGGCTCCAAGAACTGGACGCTGGGGACCCCCAGTTTATGCCCCCTGGGGAGCCAGGAACGCAGGGCATCTGGGTGGTGTCTTGGATTTCTGGGCACAGGAGAGAGTGGGGTGGGAGTGGGGGGCAGTAGATGTGTAGCATCATTGCTACAATAAAGGAGGACCGCAGCCAGGGAGGGTGTAAGGAGCCTGGAATACAAGGGCAGGTGGGTGTCATCTGAAGAAGACAGCAATCAGTTTACCTATGACACCATTTAGCATGAGCTCCATCATTTACCAAATGGGACTCTTCAGCCACAAAGCGTGAGCTGAACTGAGGTAACAGTGCACTTTTCAGGCCCTTAACATGGCATTTCCCAATCAGAGGAAAACATACAACAGCTGCGGGTAGAGAGCGCTCTGTTTCAGACCCAGGGTTTCAAAGCACAGCCCTGGCTGGGTCAGAATCCCAAGCCCAGCAGTTGGATTCCACACAGTTGCTACCCCCATGGGAACACACCAGAAGCCCATTTCATCTCAAATGCCCCATCCCCAAGAGTCACTGCTGGCCAAGGGGTGGCTTCTCTCATACCCTCTGAGATTCCTCTTCTCTCAAGAATATATGTATTTTGACACTTTACACTTTTAGGAAAATACAATGAGTGCTACTATGACATAGAATGAATCCTTCAGAAAATAACCTTCCTAACGGATCCTCTGGTTAATTTTCACACTTTGCAAAAGCTTCCACTTTGCAACCTTCAAGGAAGAAAGATCTCAAGGCAGAAACACCGTGAGCGACACCAGGGCGGCGACTTTCCATTTTGTTTCTTTATCGTGTTAGTCATTGCATGCAGCACTGGGGCTGGAACCAAGTCAGCGCCTCCGGAAGGGTTTGGTGCCAGTCGAGCACCTACCCCGAGGAAGGCAACGCGGCCCCTGGGCTTGGCAGTCTCCCCAGCTGCCTCTGGTGCCTTGGGACGTGGCCACGTGAGCTAAGCTCCGTGCTCTCAACTGTACGTTAAGGCTAATGAACTGGATCTTTCCGAATACCTCCTGGAGCCTCCGGATGTCCTGTTCCTGTTTTCTGAAACTCTGGGGGTCACACAACATGAGTAGCACCATTTTATTATAGATGGATAAGATGAGCAACTCGGCATGGAGAAAATGTCTCATTCTTATTCTTCAGTGAGCCAGATAAATGGATATTTTTATCTATTTTTTTTCTATCAATATGTACAGTTAACCAAGAAAGTTAGACATAACTTTGGGAATTCGTAGAGCAGGCAATGGAAATATAGGTCCATATTTTTTTTTAATGGCTTAAAAGATTTAGGCTAACAATGTCTAGCTTTGTCATAGTAAGCAGCCATCAAGTATCTGCTCGGTGAACAAACGTATGAATCAGTGACTTCACCATGTAAGAGATCTGGGAGAAGTCATACATGTTCATGATCAGATTCCGTTTCCCTTAATTTGCTGTCTCTGATGTTTTATTCCCTAGAAGACTTCCGAAGCCATTCGGGCCACTTGGGCTAGTTTGCACACAGCCTTTTTCTCAAGCCGAGTGTAGAAGAAATTCAAACACAATCACGCGCTGTCTGCCGTTTGGGCTCTAAACCCTAAAATACAACAAAGAGCCTTTGCAGTGATGACCGCGTCCATACATTTCAGAGCGTCTGAAGGTCTCCACTGGATGGCGGCGGGCGGGATATAGTCAATGGTCGGGGGCATCTCCTGGGTTATGTCCTTTCTGGCCTTTTTCAGAGGAGAAGAGCAGTCAGTCTGCATTTAAGTTTTAAACCGTGTTTCATCCCTTTCCACCTCTACACGACCACACACGGGGAAAAAAAAACCCTGTTGCTCTTGCTACACGTTCTTTTTCCAGTTCTTCTGGGCTGTCCCTCCATTTCTGCTTAGAACAGCTAATCTTCCCCAAACCAGGGCTGAGTGCAAGAGACACATCTCGCATATCTCTAATCACACAAACAGAAATAGGGCTTGGACACCGTTAACCCTTTGAACGATGAACAGCTTTCTCCTGGCCAGAGACCCAAGGAAGGTCCAGGAAACATATGAGATCTATTTCCCACTCATTCCAATGAGTTTAGTACAGGTTGCAAAAAAGCCGCCAGAGAGTTCCATTTAAAGAAACTCAAGCCAGAAATTTTTAAAGGATGAAGGTTTAAGCATTTGCTTTTATATCTGTACCATCACAGACATTCAAAAGGGGTACATTTCTGTACTCTACGCCCATGAGAAGAAACAGGGCCCCTGCCAAAGCAACTTTTTTGTATTTAAAAGAATTAGTTCTAGATTTTCCTATGATCGTAAGTTCTCTGGCGTCTCAAGGCCCAGAAGTGCTTATGGGAAGGGATGGTTCTGATCCCAGTAGCTGGACCTTCGCCTCGTCTGCTCTGTCAAGGTAAATAAAATCTGACAAGTTTTGTGTTTGTTGGAAAAGCAGAGGGGGAGGGGTTTCAGACACCAGCTAGGTCTTTAGACCTCCCATGTCCTAAGAATAAATGCAACGTTGAAAATGGACAATTCAGAACTTGCAGTCTTAAGAAATTAACAGCAGCACAGAAGCTCCAGGCAATTGGTTTTGGCATGTTGGCAGTGGTCCCCCATGTCCCTCAGGAGGCACTGAGCAGCTTCCGGTCAACGAAATGGGTCTACCTGAGAAATGCTTCTCCATTTCATTCAGATTTTTTTTTTTTTTTTGCGGTACGCGGGCCTCTCACTGTTGTGGCCTCTCCCGTTTGCGGAGCACAGGCTCCGGACGCGCAGGCTCAGCGGCCATGGCTCACGGGCCCAGCTGCTCCGCGGCATGTGGGATCTTCCCGGACCGGGGCACGAACCCGTGTCCCCTGCATCGGCAGGCGGACTCTCAACCACTGCGCCACCAGGGAAGCCCCAAATGTTCAGATTTTATAGAAATTTGACTTCTACCAACCAAAAGCATAAGCTGACTTTAATTCTCAGTACAATCCCTTAATATGCACACATATTTTCTTTTAACATTTAAAACCTTTCAGTCAGTAACACAAAAAAGAACTGGCATCGTTCACAGGCACGGGGGTACAGTAGGGCTGCATTCCGTGCTTGACTTCAAGATGCACTTGGAGTGGGATGGAGGGCCAGGGGAGTCTGCCCTTCTTGGGGTGATCCGAGCTGTCCTCTGCCCTTTGGGACTGCCTCTCCCCAGCTTCCTCTATAGCAAGGCTTCTCAAACGTAACATGCCTCAGAATTACCTGGAGAGTCGGTTAAAACACCAGTTGCTGGCCCCAATTCTAGAGTTTCTGATTTAGGAGGTCTGGGGAGGGGCCTAAAAGTCACAGGTCTAACAATTCCCTAGAAGGTGCCGATGGAGCTGATTTGTGGACCATACTCAGAGAAGCACTGCTCTCTGTGTATGGAAAGGGTGGAGATGGGTCAGGACATGGCTCAGGCACTATTCTCTCCCTCAGCCACAGTCATAGGAAAGCATTACGTAAGAGGATGACCCGCGGCTTCCTACTCATGAGAGTAAATGGAGAATTGATGATCTGAAGCAGGAGATGTTGAGATTAGATGTTTACAGAGTTGTAAATGTTGAAATGGCCTGGCAGGGAGACGGTGGCATCCTCTCGTCAGGAAGTTATTAAGACTAGAGGCAAATTTTAGTTCAACGCTATGATTTAAACTGAAGACGGGGGCGTAAACCAATCCTTTCCCATCCCATGATAGGTGAAGTTTTTCTTTTCCTACCTGCCTATAGCTACACCAGATTAATCTGCCTCTTGATAAAGCATGAAACTTTAAACTACATTTTTGTTTTAAAAAGTAATCTAATTAAGATGGACTATTACGTGGAAAAATAATTTCATTAGGATGTAAATAATTTAGAGTTGTCCAACTCAAAGAAAGAAAAGGATAATGGAGAAAAGGCCTTGGTATCCATGGATTTATTGGTTCCAGGACCCACCTTGATACCCAAATCCTCTGATGCTCAAGTCCCTTATGTAAAATGGTGCAGTGGTTGCATATAACCTACGCACATCCTCCTGGAGACTTTAAATCATCTCTAGGTTACTTATACTTAGTACAATGTAAATGGTATGTAAAATAGTTGTAAATACAACCTAAAGGCTATGTAAATAGTTGCTGCCGTGGCAAATTCAAGTTTTGCTTTTGGGAACCTTCTGAAATTTTTTTTCCCAAATATTTTCAATCCCAGGTTGGTTGACTCCACAGACCTAGAACCTGTGGACACAGAGCGCCGACTCTTCTCTATAGGCTCCTTGGATACACTCCCTTTATTCAAATCGCTGTTTTTTCTACTTGTTAGGCCCAGAAGTAGTATGTGTTCCTTAGAATCAGAGAAAATATCAAGAGCCAATAGAACACACTCGTGCACCCACGAAAGCCATACACTTGCAAGTCAAAAATCTAGGTAGGGAAGAAGTCAAAATTTACACATGAGAAAAGCTACAAACATTTTCAGGATGAGAATGCAAGGGATTATAAAGATGTCTGTCCACAAGGAAATCAGCTGGTTAGCAAAATCCTAGAAACCGAATGGGAGAGGAGATAACTGGCAGGTTGCTTACACTTGCTGTAATAGGGAAGAACCTTTGCATTCTATTACAAGTTAATCACTAAAGGGATGTTGCCTATAAGCTTAAATTATACATAATGACCCAACTCTCGGAACCCTGACTCCCAGGTCATGAGCATTAAGCTAAAATACCTTTGTTTAGCTCACAGAAAACATCCTGACCAGGTCCACCTGTGAACGACTGCAGGGAGGAAGAAATGAACGCATCCCTTCCGGAGGCTGACGGGAGCCAGGAAATGTTTGACTTTACTCCCTCCCCTTTTAGTATAAAAGAAGCCTAAATTCTAACTCCGGCAAGATGGTTCTTTGGGGCACAAGCCAACCATCTTCTCGGTCTGCTGGCTTTCAGAATAACATCACTATTCCTTGTCCCAAGAACTCGTCTCTCGATTATTGGCCTGTTGTGCAGCGAGCGTAACATTGCTAAGTAACATTGCTAAGAAGAGATCACTACAACAGAAATCGATGTCCCCAAGTTGGGTGGGTAACAATGCCTGTGTCACCATCAGGTGAAGATCCTGTGCCCCAGGTGAGAGGGAAAGTCCGCAGGGGCTGGGATTCCAGAAAGCGGTGCTCGCCTCCCGCTGCCGGGCCCCTGGGAGCCTGGCACCAAGCGGTTAACTGGACGTGTCGAGCAGGCTTTGCAGAAAATGTGTTCCATGTTAGTCTCCTAAAGAGCGTCCAGCCGCATTGCTGACCCCACGTCTCAGAAAGCAGCAATGCTCACATGTGGGAGCCTGCATTCTTTCCAAGTGGACACTTCACACTTGAGCAGTAACGAGACGCAATGTGGCTGGAGTTATGTGTCATTCCAGCCAGAGATAAACAGACCCAAATGTGCTGTCCATGAGGACCCCGCTCTGTGTGGGAAGCCTTGCTTGGGACATTTTTCACATCGCAGAGTATTTAAGATTTTAATGGCCTTGTGACTTCTGTGCTAGAATATTTTATGATCTCTGCTGACCCTCCAAATGCTCTTTGCGGGGTTTTCTTTTGCCTTACATGGTCCGACAACAGCTCTTCTAAAACGGAAGAGCTCTTGAACCAAATATTGACACTGTTTGTTTTCCCCAGTCATAATGAAATATGTGCTCGTTGGTTCTCATTCATTCCTGTTCTTTGAAACCCGCCCCTCCCCCCGCCCGCACAGAACTCTAATGGGGTTAGATCTGCTTCCCTTCCAGAGTATGCGATGCCTCCACGCAATTAAAATTCCATCCAGCCCGAACCATTGAAATAAGACAGGCTGGACTCGGTTCTTTAAGGGAACTTCAGAGAGAACCACAAAGAAGAGTAGCATCTCAGTGTCTCAAATTAAAACGATACACATCTCAGGCTACTTCTTAAGATGATTGCAACTGCGATAAAAAAATATGCTGAAAAGCTACAGACCACTTCACATACCTGTATGTCAGTGTGTAGCACTGCAATCCAAAAGATAACATTTATGAACGCCACATCACACACGGTATTGACAACGAGCTCAGGGATAACTCTGGCTCCACTGCACGGATGACAGATGGAATGACCAAGGAAGCTCTTTGACATGGGACAGACGCAGGGGGGCCCCTGAGCCTTTGGGTCGCTCTCTGTCTGCTAGATCTGACTGACTCTCTAGACTGGGGATGAAAAGTTGAAATGGGCCAAGAAAACTTACAGCAGATCAACAACAGTATAATGTAAATAGGGTTACATTTTGAACAATAAAAGTGCTTCAAATAATAATTTGCCTAAGAGACTCACAGACACAGAGAACAGACTAGTGGTTGCCGGGGGGGGGGGGGGGGGGGGGGGGGGGGGCGGGGGGGAGGAAGGATTGGGAGTTTGGAATGAGCAGATGCAAACTATTATACATACTATTATACACAGAATGGATAAACAACAAGGTCCTACTGTCTAGCACAGGGAACTATGTTCAATATCCTGTGATAAAACATCATGGAAAAGAATATAAAAAAGAATGTATATATGTATAACAGAATCACTTTGCTGTACAGCAGAAATTAACAACATTGTAAGACAGCTATACTTCAATTAAAATAATACTGTTCTTTCTTTGAAAGACTCTATCACTCTGGTGTGACCTGTGAGTGTGTTTACAAGCAGCAGGTTGGTGGAGAAAGGGGACAGTGTTTCTGGGTAATGGTTGTTCTTCATACACTAAAAATCAGTCATAGAAAAAGATGGAAGGTATTTTTTAAATCACCCACTCCAGTCATGGAAATCACCTCATTTCAATCAATCCAGTACAGAAGGTTGCCTACACATGTCTAGTAAGAGTCCTATGTACGCTGTTTCTCACCCTAACACTGTATGTAAAACCTACTAACTAACTCTTTGTGTTTAGAACAGAAGCTGCTTGAAGGAAGGGAACACATTGTTTTTTCTGTGTTTTGTGAACCCAGCATAGTAACTGGCACGCAGAAAACACTAGATGTTTGCTGAATGAATGAATGAATTTTCCAATAATGGGGAAAGAGAAGTCTTCCAGCCTTGCCCACGTGTCTCTGAGATCTAAAATCTTTCTTCCCACTGAAGTTCAGGTTGAATGTGAAATTACTAATTTAAATAAAGGCTTTGGAAGAGGCACATGAAAAGATCCTCAACATCACTAATTATTAGAGAAATGCAAATCAAAACCACAATGAGGTATCAGCTCACACCAGTCAAAATGGCTGTCATCAAAAAATCTACAACCAATAAACGCTGGAGAGGGTGTGGAGAAAAGGGAACCCTCTCACACTGTTAGTGGGAATGTAAATTGGTATAGCCACTATGGAGAACAGTATGGAGGTTCTTAAAAAACTAAAAATAGTTATCACATTAACCAGCAATCCCACTCCTGGGCATATATCTGGAGAAAAACGTGGTTCGAAAGAATACACGCACCCCAATGTTCACTGCAGCACTGTTTACAATAGCCAAGACATGGAAGCAACCTAAATGTCCCTCAACAGATAAATGGATAAAGGAGATGTGGTACATATATACAATGGAATGATACTCAGCTGTTAAAAAGAATGAATTAATGCCATTTGCAGCAACATGAATGGACCTGGAGATTATCATACTAAGTGAAGTAAGTCAGACAGAGAAAGACAAATATATCTCTCTTGTATGCAGAATCTTAAAAAATGATACAAATGAACTTATTTCCAAAACAGAAAAATAAATAAAGCCCTTGGGTAACGGGTCCTATAGTCACTGAGCTGCCTGAAAACTCTGCCTGGACATTCATTATGTGTAAGACCAGGATCTCTACTGAATAATAAAGAAAAAAGCAAAGAAGAAAAGGGCGGGAGTGTTGAAAACCAGTTTACACGGCAAGATGGCTAGTGGCAAAAGAAGGCAGGATCTTTAAAAATCTATAATGTTTTAAGTGGGGAGAATCATGGAAAAAAAAAAAGAAAAATCAGAAGTGAGGGTTAAAAGCAAAAGGAAGGTAATAATAACCCCCTCTTATGTTTTCACTTCTTAATTAAACCTCTGCTTTAATTTCCTGCTTCAGTGGCTTAGTTCAGGCTGCTATAACAAAAATACCACAGATGGGATGGCTTATGGACAACTTATTTCTCTCAGTTCTGCAGCCTGGGAAATCCAAGGTCAAGACACCAGAGATTTGGTGTCTGGTGAGAGTCCGCTTCATGGTTCACTGAGGCCACCTTCATGCTGTGTCCTCACATAGCAGAAGGAGGAAACAAGCTCTCATGACTGTTATGAGGGCACTAATCCCACTCACAAGGGCCCACCCATATGACCTCACCTAACCCTAACTACCTCCCAAAGACCCCACCCCTACTGTCATCACGTTTCACCACAGGAATTGTGTGGGGGACACAAGCATTCAGTCCGTAACAGTGACTTTGCATCTAACTTGTAGTCTGAGATAATCCTAAAGAGAAGATCAAAGTTCTTTAGTTTGGGATTTGGACTCAACTAAACTGGTCACCTACCCCGTTCTAGACATTTCCAGCTCTTGTGATGCTCCAAGTAGGTCCCTCGGATGTCGCTGGAGTAAACTTATTGCTTCCTGCACATTTTTCTCTCATTTATCATTTTAGGTTCATTATGGAGCAACCAACTTTGCATGTCAGCAAGTGTGCTTACCTTGGAATACAGAAAGGGGTACCATGTGGTCCCTGAACTCAGAGCCCTCATTTCAGGAGGATAAAATGCAATCATATTGATTACAGTAGTACATAGTAAACTGATTACCATGTTTCATCCAATCTAAGATTCCATTGGTTGTAAAAAAGAAAATTATTTATGCAACTGCTAAGAAAGTTTAAACCTCTACCAACTAAACTATGATGTACCAAGTGTCAGGCACAACCTAACTTCAGAAGTTAAATGTGGAAAAAAAGTTCATCTTGAAATTAATAAAACAGTGGCAGTCAAAGGCTGGTGGAGATGGGAGATGACATCCAGTCTGGGAAAGCTATGAAGGAAAGGTGTGGTGAAGGGGATGCCATGTGAACTGAGACTCGATGGGGGTGAGTTCTCTAAAGATGGAGAGAACGACAAGTACAAACGCTCGAGCAGGAGAGCACGGGGAGGAGAGGTGGATAGTACACTGGACCTTAGTTTGCATGAAGCAAAAAGATAAAACCGAAAACAAGTGGAAGGACACTGAATACTAGCTGCAAGCTGCTGGCGGGCGGTCCCCAAAGATTTTATGTAACATAGTGACCCACAGAGACCACTAATCTGGTAGAGGTATCTAGGATTACATCACAACTGCATTCAAACACTTCGATGGAGTCTAGTTAGAACAAATCCAAACTCCTTTCCAAGGAATCTAAAGCCCTGAATGGTCCAGCCACTGCCTCTCTCCTCAGCCTAACCTACCTCTCCCACTGGACCACTGATCCAGCCGCACTTGAACCAGTCAAGGTCACCTGCCTTAGGGTGTTTGCACCTGCCGTTCCCTTTGCCTGTGACGCTCTTCCTTGGCTCCTCGCAAAGCAGGTCCTTTCCATCCTTCAGTTCTCTCCTCACCTCCTCAGATGGAGGGACCAGCCCTGGCCAACCCCATCCAAAGACTGTTCTTTTCCTATTCAACCGTTTCTATGTTTCTCTCCTAGCACCCATCAAAGCTTGAGGTGATGCTATTTACATTGTTTACTTGTTTCTAGTTTGTTTCCCTCTTAGAATGCAAGGTTCATCAGTGGAGGGACCAGGTCTCTCTTCACTCCTGTTGTGTCCCAGCCCCTGGCAGTGTCTAGCATGAAGCCGGCACTCAGTGCAGATCTGCTGATTGATGAGTAAGCGCCTGACCCACTCCTCCCCTCCAGCATACACACTCTGAGCCAGGAGGCCAGATGGACCCCAGATTGACCCAGTCTCAGCATCTGGAAAGAGGGCGTTGCCTAAGGACGTCTCTCTGGGATGGAAGAAAGCTTCAAGGTCAGGAGACCGTCCAGAGGAAACGTCTCAGTCCACTCAAGGGCACTAATCCCTCCCTCTCCTTTTAGCAACCTGCTCAGAGGAAGCCCATGCTACCGACGGCTGCACCTTCTCTACCGGTCAGGTGTCCACCCTGCCTTTCTCCCTCCCTGGTGGAAGGTGAAACTCAAGCTTATCAGCTAAGAATGTTCTAATACAGCCATGATTCGAATCCAGGACCACGCTGAACTCCATGCCCCCTCCATGAATCCTGACCACTGTATGAAAAAGCCCCCTTACTTGTGAATCTTCTAACCCTTGGAAATCAGGGTTCAAGAAAGATGAGCTCTCAGGGCTACCCTTATGAATGCCACTCTGTTATACAAATCAACAGCCTTCAGGACAGGGACACGTCTGTTTAATCCACCACTGCACGTGGTGCCAGGAACACAGGGGGACTCAATATTTATTGACCGAGTAAATGACAACTTCCAATAAGACACTCTTCTCATTGGACTCAGTCACGATTCTCTTTTAAATCCAAAATATCTGTAAACAATCGGGCTTTTCCTTTAATAACTGATGATAATAAGAGAGGAGCTGAATTAGGTAGTGAATTACCTGACTCACATAAGGTTCTCATTCACGCTGAAGACCTCTTGAGCGGTCCACCAAATGCCTTCTAAACGGCCTGCTGGCCAGCTCTCTGTGTTCAGGAAGCTGATTTGGAATTTGCCCTCTGGATCTCTGTCTGGTTAAGGGCACTCTGTATCTCCCTGACAGAAGGGGCTTTCTACAGATCTCAGGGCAGCACACATGTCACCCTGACCTAGATCAAGCTGATCTTATCCACCAGTTTCACTATAGAACCATCTGCACCCCACCTTGCTAGCTGTCAGGCAGGCTGCTGCTTCTGCCAACCAAGAACCACATCTGCTGTGTCTTCTCCAGAGCTCGCTCTCATGAGAGGCACCCCCGGGGCTTATGTACAGTCTGCGTGGAGATACAGAAGGCAACTGTACTCCTGGCTGCACTCTGCAAGTGCTGAACTTCCACCCACCCCAGTCTGGCACACAACTCCCAAACTGGGGGCGGGGGGGGGGGGAAGTGGAGGGAAAGTGTTTCCTCTGACACTGCTCTATTATCTGGACAGACCTCCTTCATCCCTGAGCTGTTTCGTGAAACCACCTGAGATCACGGGGCTGCCAAGCCCGTGGGCAAGGTATGACTGGGCAACATCCAGTTGTCCCCAGGCCTCCATGTCTGACCACTGTGGACCTCAGAGCTCCATGCTGACCAGAAGGAAATGATTTCCTGTTCACCTGGATTTGCCCTTAAGGATGTATTCAGGCCCAGCCTGGCAGAGCCCAGCCCGAACGTCAGACGCTGCAGGTGCGTCTCTCTCGAGTTTCTCAGTGCGTCACTACTCCACGATGAAGAGCTGGATTGAAGTCCAATGGTACCAGGCAATGCCAAAAATAAGAGGACTCGTCTTCCAGCAAACAATAAACAACGCAGTTGGGGAATTCGGCAAGAAAGTTTTTCAGAGGATACGGTTTGAGTTCATAAATGCTCTATTAAAACGTTAGTGCTAAGCCCCCAGAATGAAGGAATGCTATTCATCTGCACGGGAGGGGTCATCCATTTGGAAATATTTTGCTTCATCACTTTTGCCTTCATTACTGCATTCTGGGAGACGTATTTCTCCTTCCAAATTAAGTGGCCAAACGAGAACAATATCAATTCTAAAGAGCTTATGTACAGCTCCTTCCAACGTGAAGCGAGCTGATGTTTTTCCCCAAAACTGATATAGAAATGGTTGGGATTGACCAGCTCAACGGATTGGAGTCAAGGCCAAAGTTCAGGATTTGTGGCCCACCTTTGATTTGTTTTATGGCCACAACCTGAATACCTCCCCCTGACCAGTTCAGGCAAAGACTCACTGACGCTAGAAAATATGTGTTGAATATAATTTTTTAAATGAATGAAGTATTATTGACAGCGATCCCACTCCTAGGCATGTATCTGATGAAAACTCTAATTCGAAAAGACGCATGCACCCCAAAGTTCACAGCAGCACTGTTTACAACAGCCAAGACATGGTAGCAAGCTAAGTGTCCTTCGACAGATGAATGGATAAAGATGTGGTATATTTACAAAATGGAATACTACTCAGCCATAAAAAAGGAATGAAATGCCGTTTGCAGCAACATGGATGGACCTAGAGAATATCACACGAAGTGAAGTAAGTCAGACAGAGAAAGACAAGTATCATATGATATCACCTGTATGTGGAATCTAAAATATGATACAAATGAACTTATTTACAAAACAGAAATAAACTCACAGACATAGAAAACAAATTTATGGTTACCAAAGAGGAAGCGGGGGGAGGGATAAATTAGGAGTTTGGGATTAACATATTCCCACTACTATATATAAATTGGACAACCAGCAGGGACCTACTGTATAGCACAGGGAACTATATTCAATATTTTGTAATAACCTATAAGGGAAAAGAATCTGAAAGAAAGTCAATATATACATATGTATATACATATGTACTCGGTGTCTTGTAATAACCTGTAGTGGAGGGGAATCTGAAAAATGTGTGTGTGTGTGTGTGTGAGAGAGAGAGAGAGAGAGAGAGAGAGAGAGAGAGAGAGAGAGAGAGGGAGAGAGAGAGAGACTGAATTGCTTTGCTGTGCACCTGAAACCAACACAGCATTGTAAATCAACTATATTTCAATAAAATTATTTTTAAATGTGAAGTATTGTTGAATCAATTTAATCAGTGGGTTTGAAAAATAGTCATTCCAATAAATACTTCCACTACGCTCGTGAACATGGAAATAAAATGGACAATAAAAGGAACCCCCGAATCCAGAATCGCTAATATATAAACTCACCCCGCAAAGGAAAAGAAAACTCCTTTAGTTAGTAGGAGAGCTACCAGTGAAACCCCAGAGCTTCATAGGAACAGAACCAAGAGATCCCACCACACAGATACGGTTTCAGACCTGGCTTCCAAGAACTGTGCAGCAAGAGGAGAGAGGCAGAGGAAGAGTAGTTTCAGGATATAAGTGTTAACAGAGATTTTGTAAGCCAAAACGGCTCAAAGGCAAAGGTCAACATGTGGCAGTGCGTGAGCTCTAATATTTGATGGACGTTAATGATTAGCTACAAAGTTTTCCACTGAAACTATTGGACTCCATGAGACAGCTTTTTTTAAGTCTGTATGGAAAAGCTCTCTCCTTAAAAGTTCGAAGAATGTTCATATTTATTCTCTCATTTGTCTCTACCACTTACAAATGAGAGAGGTAGGAGGTAGGAAGGACCAGGGTTATCCCATTTTACAGCCTTTATCGGAGCTAAAGGATAGCAGCCCATGAGAGGTGCCTGGAGGGGGTCATGAGAGGAGGGAGGATGTCACAGGGTAGGGAGACTGCTTTTAGATAAAACACACATTCACACACCTTCCTTTATTGTAATAGCATTCACCTCTTTGGGATAAGAGAAGAGAGACGAATAAAGATAATATAAACAACACAAAAACTCAAAAAGCATCAGCCCTAGAACCTCATCAATTCAGGACTTCATTCGTTTGGCACGTCTGCTTTCTGGATGGCGCCTAGCGACGTTTGCACTTATCCATAAGCAAAGGGTTACCTAAGCAAATGGAAAAATGTTCCCTACCAAGGGAACAGGCTCAGCTGTTAATGAGGGTAGGGATTAAAATCAAAGCTTTCAAGTTTTAAAGATTCTAAGATTATCTGCTTTGAAGCCCTGTAGACACTTTTTTTTTATATATATATACAAACACTATAATACAGGGCAAGTAGTTTTGGCTGGCACTCTTGTCAATTCTAAATCACAACTGTTTATTTATAAAAGAGAGCTGATAGGTCGGGATGCTTGACTAGCTAAATTATCAGTTATTATCAGTTACTGCAGGTATTTCAAGAGATGGCCCCGTGCTTATAGGGTGCTGGCACTGCAAGAGACTTCAAATTCATCTTGGTCTATCCTCCTTATTTACCGGGAAAATCGAAGCCCAGAAGAGGTAAGTAATTCACACAACGACATTCAGATGGCATCAAATGGCCTTTCTTTGACAAAAATAAATAAATTATAACTTTAATCTCTTCAATAATCTCAACAGCCCTTCCCCGAATTAATCCAAGTGACTGGCAGTTTTCTGAAATTGACTTTATACAAAATTACTGATTTAGCATCTGACCCCCTGCTCTGATTGGCTGAGACTTGGTGACCATTGAAAATCCACAACGTAAATAACCCTTGAAATGGATAACTGTGAACCAAGTGTAGTAATTTTAACAAATTAGCTTGGCACTCAGGCCTTAAAATGAGGTTATTCTGTTGAATCAGCGGCTCCCTCCTCTCTGTCCCCTTTGGAGTCTTTGCCAGATTTTTACCATCCGAACCCTGGAATTCGCAGCAGCCGAAGTTTTCATGCTCTATGTTGGAAAGTTCAAGTAGGCTTGTGACTCTCAGGCTACTGACCAATTAAAATCAGTACGCGATGTGGCGTGAGAGAGTGAGGTCAAGAGGTAATAATTAAAAATGATGTAATGAGATGATCCAATCTCCCTAGCCCTGCCAGAAGGTCCGTCAGTGACCACGTCCCTGGTTTGCCTGTATCACTCTGGCGTCTGGCCATGGAATTTGTGAAATCAAGCCACCTCTAATCCTAGCTGGGGTTTCTCTGGTTCCCGAGCTGAGGCTAGTCATTAAGGCTGAATGTAAGGGAATTACTTTATAGATCGTCTTCCTTGGGCTACATGCGGCGTGAGGATCGAGGACTACTTAGAAATACTTCACACATTAGCTGTTGTATGATGGGTCCGTGCATGGCACCAAGCAGGTCCATGCACAAGTGTGGAAGGAATATCTGAGTCCCCACCCTCAAGACGAACAGGACTGACAAGATGCCACTCTTTGGGAGGAGGAAAACACAGACCTAGAAACACGCTGAACGTGAACACTAAACTGCTGTGTGCCTGTCTGCTTGCTTCCAGCGATGACCTGGGATGTTTGATGAGACAGCAGGAGGGAACTGGACTGGATGGTGGTATGGTGGTCACCCAGCACCAGCTCTAAGGGCCTGCATGACTGCAAACAAGCACTTGACCTCCTCTGTCTCAGCTCTGCATCTGCAAGGCGAAGATGATGACCAAGGTCATCTCTGCTACAGACTGAACGTTTGTGTTCTCTGCCCCCCATATTCATATGTTGAAATCCTAACCCTCAATTTGATGTGATGGTAGTAGGAGCAGGGCCTTTGGGAGGAGCTTAGGTCACGAGGGTGGAGCCCTCTTGAATGGGATCAGTGCCTTTAGAGACCCTGGAGAGCTCCCTCGCTCCTTGCACCATGTGAGGACACAGCGAAAGAGATGGCTCTCCAAGCCTGGTTAGGAAGCAGACGCTCACAGACACCAGATCTGCCAGTGCCTTGATCTTGAACTTCCCAGCCTCCAGAACTGTGAGGAATAAATGTCTACTGTTGATAAGCTACCCAGTCTGTGACACTGTTATAGCCACCCAGACAACTAAGACAATCTCTGGGGGTCCTGCTGGGTCCCCAGTCCTCTGGTCTCCCAGCCTGTTTGAAACTTAGGACTCATGGCAAGAACTTGGCTCATTTGGCCTACAAGTAGCCTGCGGCCCTTAAAATGTAAGAAGACTGATGGAATCTACAGAGATACAGGTACTCTGTCCATTTATGTCCATACATGAAATATAGGGTGATTGTCATATTAAATCCAAGACTTGGTCTCCTGAGTACTTCACTCAACCAAACAAGTCAACTAATTAAGAGACCAAGATTAGACAACTAGAGAGTTTCTAGAGGCATATTTAGCTTAAGGGAAAGGATGACAGAGAAGTATGAGGTTCACAACATAATGGCAGGTAGAAGTCATGTCATCCCAGGAGAAGGATGGACCAACTGACATGTCAGATCTCATCAACTGCTAGTTTCTGCATTTCTCAAAACATCGTGATGAAAGAAATTATCATAGAGAAGTTCATTTAGTAAAAAAAGAAATACACAAGAAACAAAAGAGTCGAGTCTAAAATAATTTCTCTTTCACCTTGGGGCCCTTGAAAGCTTGCGTCATACCGGTTTTTTGTTGCTGTTGAAGTCTAAGAGATGAACCAAGCGATCTCCTGGCCCATGGAACTTACTACTCATGCAGTTTGTCCTCCAAGAAAGAGATTTACGGACCCAGCGAGAAAAATAAATCAAAGGTACGCCTGTGAATAATATCCAACGAGGACAGTGGTGTGATGACACGTCACCACTTGAAGTCTGATGGTTTATTGCTCACTCTCAACACCCACTCTTGTGTCTCACCTAAAACACAATTTCACACTGAAATAATCTGTAAGTATCAATCTGAACGTTGATTGCTAACCTTCACTTTTCGCGCAATGAATCTGTAGGTGTTTATTAGGATTTAAACTACATCACCTCTCAGAATATTAGTTCTTTGCCTTTAGATGCCAAGAGAAAGTCGAAGCAACTATACACTTCATTGCTTGGGATCTGTAACAGCCCATGTTTTGTGGTGGATGGAAGGGGTGGGGGCTGCCTCACCAGATTTATTTTGGAGTCTGAGAACTTAGGGGCACATTAAATAGAGCATACATTTAAAAATAAGCACCACCTGAAATTTCCAGTGTGTCATCTCCACAAAGAGTCTGATGATGTATATTTGTTGTAGTTACTGCAAAGTTTCCTATTGCTTTACCAAATTCCCCTCATCATTGGATGTGTTAGCCTACGTTGAAGCGTGTTACGAATAGGCAGTACTTTAAGAAGACATTTAAGTCCAGAATGTTATAACTTAAATTGATAAATAAAAATAAATCCCAACCCACATGACCCCCCCCCCAAAAAAATAACTACCCAGGGCTCTGTTTATGTACCTAAGAATGTGCCGATATCTGGAAAAAAGAACCAATTATCCAGGAAGATTGGAGAGCTATGACTTGAGAATCAGAAGATGATTTCACTGAATTATTTCACTAATTTACAAAATTTAAAGATATGATTTGTGAATCCAGCAACTTTTTGTTTAAAAAAATCTGCTATTAATTTCTTTACGGAGTAAAGATTGTATGAAATGGAACTAAAATTCCGTTATGTATTGATTATACTAAGAGTAAAGCAGTGAAAAAGAAAACATTGTTTTCTAAGTATGACTTTTCCCCGGCAAAACAGAAACCTCTTCGCTATGATTTCTGGGCCACATAAAAGTTGACATTTGACACATATGGATAATCTTCTCTTTCTCTACACAGACTGTTCATAATATAACTGAAAAGAATTGACGAAAAATTAGCTAAAATATTCTGGCATCAAGACAAATCCCAGAACTAATATTCCTACATATGAGGAAGGGAGAGATGTTGTTTAACATGCCCTCATGCAACGATGTGGGGAACCAGGTGAAAAGAACATACTATTTTTCCACCAAGGCAGAAGGATTTTCCTGCTGCAGAACCAAGGCCTTCACAGCCATGATGGCTGTGGTCTGGCTGCATCCTCGGAAAGGCTGCCAAGTACTCCTCCCTCTGGTCAAGTGAGCTCCCCGCTGGCAACCGAGATGGCCCTCCCCGTCTTTTCTTTCAAGACTTCTCTGCAGTGTGACATTATCGATCCCACCCGCCCTCCTTCCTGAGTGCTTTTAGATTTCATGCATTTCCGATTCTGTTCAGCTTCTTTCCCCAGGTTCCCAGGATCGTCCTCTTCCACGTGCCTCTTCCCCAGGAACGTTCTGTCTTCACCCTAGGTACTCTCCGTGGGCAACGGCGTCCATCCCATGGTGTTAACAATCGCTCCATGCTGCAGACTCCAAATCCTACACATCTAGTCTTGACCTTTCATACAATGACAGACTTGGTTCCAACTGCCTGCTTGATACGGGGTGACCAAAAAGTGCCTTCGGTTTTTAAGTAAAAATAAAAGACACATTTTTCATTTTCACCAAGAACTTTATTGGACAACATATTCACCCTTTTGTTCCACTACCTTCTGCCATTTTTCAAGCAACTTCATAATTCCATCTTCCCAAAACTTTTTATCTTTTTGAGCAAAGAACTGTTCCAGGTGCCTTTTACAGTCTTCCAGGGAATCGAAATTTTTTCCATTAAGAGAATTTTGTAAAGACCAAAATAAATGGAAATCTGAACATGCAATGTCTGGTGAACATGGCGGATGAATCAGAACTTCCCAGCCAAGCTGTGACAGTCTGGTCACCAAAGAAACTGCAGTCTTGCGTTATCCTGATGGAAGATTATGTGTTTTCTGTTGACTAATTCTGGGTGCTTTTCGTCGAGTGCTGCTTTCAGTTGGTCTAACTGGGAGCAGTACTTGTTGGAATTAATCGTTTGGTTTTCCGGAAGGAGCTCATAATAGAGGACTCCCTTCCAATCCCACCATGTACACAACATCACCTTCATCATGGATGAAGACCGGCCTTTGGTGTGGTTGTTGGTGGTTCATTCCGCTTGCCCCACGATCTCTTCCGTTCCACATTGTTGTACAGTATACACTTTTCATCACCCGTCACAATTGGTTTTAAAAATGGAACGTTTTCATTATGTTTCAGTAGAGAATCGCATGAGGAAATATGGTCAAGAAGGTTTTTTTCGCTTAACTTACGTGGAACCCAAACATCAAAGCGATTCACATAACCAAGCTGGTGCAAATGATTTTCAGCGCTTGCTTTGGATATTCTGAGTATGTCGGCCGTCTCCCGTGTGGTATAACGTTGATTGTTCTCAATGTCTTGATTTGATCACTATCAACTTCAGCTGGTCTACCGGACCATGGAGCGTCGTCCAGCAAGAAATCTCCAACACGAAATTTCGCAAACCGCTTCTGAGACGTTCCATCAGTCACAGCACCTTCTCCATACACTGCACAAATCATTTCTTGCATCTCGGTTGCGTTTCACCTTTCTTGAAATAATAAAGCATAATATGGCAAAAATGTTGCTTTTTTCTTCCATCTTCAATATTAAAATGCCTACACAAAAATTCACCAATTTTGATAAGTCTTTTTTTCAATGCATGCTGATATGACAGGTGTCACATACAATCTAACAAAATTGTTTTGAATGAAGTTAAAGACAACTAAGTGCTACAAGAGCCATCTTATGGAAAAAAACGACTGAACCTTTTGGCCCACCCAATATTTCCCAAGGGGACTTCAAACTCAACATATGTCCAAATGAACTCATCATCTTTCTCCCAAACCTACTGTTTCTCCTTGTGATGATAAATTTTACGGGTCACCTTGACCAGCCACTGAGTGCCCAGATTAAACACTGTTTCTGGGTGCATCTGCGAGTGTGTTTCCAGATGAGATGAGCATTTGAGTTGGTAGACTCAGTACAGAAGGTGGTCCTCCAACAGGGGTGTGCACCATCCAGTCTCTGGGGGGTCTGAAGAGAACAGAAGGCGGAGGAAGGAGAATCGTGCCCCTTTTTCCCTGTATCGTTGCCTGAGCTGAGACATCTCATCTTCTCCTGCCCTTGACTGGGATTTGCACCATCGGCTCCTCTGGTACTCAGGCCTTTGGACCCAGACTGAATTATACCAGTAGCTTCCTTGGGTCTCCAGCTCACACATCCTGGGACTTTTCCATCTCATAATCGCATGAGCCAATTCCTCATAACAAATATCTATCTATTTATATAAATCTATAATATATTGATGATATATACTTTTAACATGTAAATATATACTATATGAATTTATATAAGTATATAAACCCAGGATGTATCCTAACAGTTCTGTTTCTCTGGGGAACCCTGACCATCACAGGCCTCATCCTCTACCTCATTTAGAGGCATCACCTCCACCCACACACCCGAGACAGGCGTCTGGGGTCGTCTTCAACACTTTCCTCCCTCCCCGCACCCTTCCCTTTCCAATCAGTGCTAAGTCCCACCAGCTGGACTTCCCTGGTGTCCCTGAGAACTTGCCCCCTGCTCTCCACCCGCACTGTCACTACCGGCCCCGGCTCTCATCTCTCTGCTTCCCATGGTCATGTTCTATCCCATGAAGCCTCCTCCCTGCAGCCCAGCAGTGCACTTGGCCACGTCACTCCTGATCACATTCCTTCCATGGCTTCCCACCACCCACAGGGCTGGATCTAAGCAGCTTCGTGACAGCCTGGCCCTCTGTGGCTGTGACCCTGCATTCCCGTCCTCCCCGAGGGAGCAGGGTACCTCACACCACTGCAGCCCTGCCCGCCCACCTCCTCGGTCGGGAGGACCCCCTCACCGCCCAGCACATCCCCTACATCGCCTTCCTGGGCCAACTCCTCCTTCCTTAGGACTTGACTCTGTCTTCAGGCTTATCTAATCAGTTGAAGGCCTTAAGAGCAAAAGCAGAGGTTTCCCAGGTGATAAAAAATTCTGCCTCAAGACCGTGGCATCAACTCCCACCTGAAATTGCAGCCTGTTGGCCGCCCTACAGATTTGGAACTGTCAGCTCCCACCATTGTATGAGGCAATGCCTTGAAATAAATGTCTAACCATCCGTCCATCCATCCTTTTAGTACTGTTTCTCTGACTGATACAGGAACCTAACCTGTCTTTGTGAGGTCAAGGAAGTCTGTAGGGTATTGACTTTTAAATGAGATGAAGGGTGGGGAGAGATAAAACTAAGTAGACAGGGAGACTTCCCTGGCGGTCCAGTGGTTAAGAATCTGCCTTCCAATGCAGGGGACGAGGGTTTTGATCCCCGGTCAGGGAACTAAGATCCCACGTGCTCCAGGGCAACTAAGCCGGCGCTCTGCAACTACTGAGCTCACGCGCCTCAACTAGAGAGCCCACGTGCTGCAACTACAGAGCTCGTGTGCCACAACTAGAGAGAAAACCTGCACGCCACAGCTAGAGAGAAGCCTGCGCACCACAACTAAGACCCGACACAGCCAAAAATAAATAAATTAGTTAAAAAAAAAAGTAGACAGGTGTGAAATACACTAAGAAGGTAGAATTGATATGATGTGGCAACTGAAATGGGTAGGTGGAGGATAATAAAAAGGAAAAAATTAAGATAATACCCTCTTTGCTGGTTTAGGAAGCTGAGTGTGTGTTGATGTCACTCAGTAGCTGGGGAACACTCCTGGGCACAGAAGCCTTTTTGTCCCCCGTTTCTTGTAGGCAAGACTCCAGCCTCCATGACCTTCCCTGAGTTCCAAAGGGCAGATTCGAACAGTTGCCAATCAAGGGAGGAGCAACCAGGAAACCACCTGGGGCGAGATTAAAGGGACCCGAGAAGCCCATCAAGGTGAGGAGACCCTGCGCACACCCTCATCTTGCCGCGACCCCAGCCTTGAACCACTGCTGGAAAACTCTTCATCAAATCCTACCAGTTGGGACACATAGTTTTCGAGGGCAGGAGCCCAGTGTGTCCCCCTCTGCCTGGCAAAGCAACAAAGCTGTTCTTTTCTACTTCACCCAAAACTCTGTCTCCGAGATTCGATTTGGCACCAGTGTAGAGAGGCCATTTTCAGCATTGTGAGGAGTGGCAGGCTTGGGGGACGTGATGAAATTAAGTTTCCTACGTGTTGAATTTGAGGGGCCTCTGGGACTTTCCAGGGGTGATGTTCAGAGGGCAGTTAGGAGGGTCTGGAGGGGGAGAGAGAGAGACAGAGACAGAGACAGAGAGAGACAGAGACAGAGACGGAGAGGGAGAGGGAGAGGAAGAGAGAGAGGGAGAGGGAGAGGGAGAGGGAGAGGGAGAGGGAGAGGGAGGGAGGGAGAGAAGGGGGGGATGAGTGTTAGAAATACAGACTTAACAGACATAATTTCAGTGACACTCGAAGCCCTGGGAGAAGGTGAGGTTGCCATAAAGAGCGAGAAGCCATGCAAAGGGCCCAGGGCAAAGCGCAAAGAACTCTAACATGTGAGCCACCTGTGAAGATGTCAGAGCGGGGGAGGGAGCCAGGAGGTACAGAGGAGAGACGGGGAGCAGCAGGGAAGCCAGGGGAAGGCGACGCTTCCCAAGGGAGAGAAGTCACAGCAAGAGGACATGACGGCGCAGCCTCACCGTGCTGGTGGGAGCGGCCATGAACACACCGCAGGGTGATGTGTCTCCTGGAAACACTTCAGAATCATCCAAAGTAGCTGAAATCAGTTAAGTAGACTGTGGAACAAGATGTGACTCTACTTGTGTTCTCTACTTGAGAGTGTAAAAATCAAAATTTGAATAACGAAAGGAAATAAAATGTTGCCACCTCACATGCAACCACGCATCCACCATCTGATTGGGGGAAGCAAGACAGGGATGTCTGGGGAGGTGGGAGGAGCCAGTGTGCTGGCCGACAGGGAGGGAGAACCGCCGTGAGCCTGTTTTCAGGCTCAGGGAAGGAGCCTGCAGAGAGGATGGATCTGAACCTGTGGACGGGTGGGACCATCAGTGGGTGTGGGGAGATGGGAAGAGCTGCAGCTGGCAGACAGAAGGCGTCAGAGCTCTTCCCTGTGACAGGAGGAAAAGAGGAAGAGATGCTCCTTAGAGAAGCTTAGACATGCGGTGGCGGGAAAACCTGGAGGAAGAAGAATTTGGAGATGCAGCAGCATCGTACAGGTGTTGAGAGGCTAACTGAGTGGCTTTTGTTCTGTTCTGTTTTGACTACAAAGGCCCGAAGGACCACGACGAACACTGCCAGACTCTGCCAACACCATCGACTTGATACTCGCTGCCGGATGCTAGGAAAATTCTCCCCGCGTCGAAGGGGCAGGGGGGAGGGGACCATGTGCAGAAAACACTTGAAAACAAACTGGAATAAACACACCCCGCCCCACCCCCAGCAAGAACACCTGTGCACACGAGGTCCTGAGCCAGCATCACAGCAAGTGGTCCAGGTTGAGAAACCCGGCTGAGTGAGGCAACTGGTAAAAATACAAACAGCCTCTGGAACCCAGGGCATCACTCAGAAGAACGGACAGAGGGGATGATCCCAAGTGGAAACCTGATGAATACCAAGCCGTGCCTCCAGCACTGGTGACACTGAGAAAGCAGAGGACAGGGGCTGGCTGGCAGCCTCCACCCCAGGCCAGTCAGAGGGTGTGACAGCAGCAGCCCCCAGTTCTAGAGAGGCCGCTACACACTGGCCAGGGCCAGCACAGGCCCTGAAGGATCTTCTGCATCTTGAAAAGATACGAGGGTCACGATTTAAAGGCCAGACAGGGAGAGTCTCTGAAGAAATCCTACAAGCTGGGAAACGATGACCAGCCCAGAGCACTTCCAGCAAGGAAGGTGTCAAGACATTTTGGAATTGGCCACCTAGGAGCAAGTTACCTGCTGTCCATCAGCCTCAGAGCGTCTGCCAGACTGTCTGTCTGCATC
The DNA here is from genome assembly GCF_003676395.1 of Aethalodelphis obliquidens. Taxonomy (NCBI): domain Eukaryota; kingdom Metazoa; phylum Chordata; class Mammalia; order Artiodactyla; family Delphinidae; genus Aethalodelphis; species Aethalodelphis obliquidens. The sequence continues at coordinate 5,506,574 of NW_020837978.1, read as the reverse complement.
CCCCTAACATTACCCCTGCGTTTTCCCTCCAAGGTCCACGTGAACTACAGTCTCGAGTGTTTCACTCTTCTCTGCATTTTACTACCTATTTTTAAACTTCCATCTATTCTTCAGATATTTTAATTATACTTTTTTTTTTTTTTTCTTTGCGGTACGCAGGCCTCTCACTGCTGTGGCCTCTCCCGTTGCGGAGCACAGGCTCCGGAAGCACAGGGTCAGCAGCCATGGCTCACGGGCCCAGCCGCTCCACAGCATGTGGGATCTTCCCGGACCGGGGCACGAACCTATGTCCCCTGCATCGGCAGGTGGACCCTCAACCACTGCGCCACCAGGGAAGCTCCTGGAGGCCCTTTTCCTTGACCTTTCTCTCTACATAGATGGCTGCCAACAGTCATGTGCTCTAAATCAGTCATCTCCCAACTGGGGTCCACAGGCCCTGGGTGGGAGGGTGACAGATTTTCTGGAAGGGGAATGAGCACGGATAGTTTTTAAGAGTAGATTACATTTCCAGAACCTCCGTTTCCCTATGAATCCTTTCCTAAACCTGATTAGCCTGAGATTCTGTTGGTTCTCCTTTGTCACCTCCCCTTCCTTCTCGCCCCTCCAGAACCTTAAAGCACACTGACAGGGGGGTAGGAGCATGTGCGGTGCCGAGTAAAAAGAGTAATTCAAGGATGCATTCCTGAGGGAGAGCCCTGGAGAGAAAAGTATGGAAAACGTCTCTGTAAAACAAAGACAGATGATAATAATAAGGGGGGAGGTGTCTTATTTCTACCAGGTGACACATTCACTGCAAGGCCCTTGCCTTTCCAATCTATATACGTTAGAGCTTAAATTCAGAAGTCAGACGGTTGCTTGGAGATACATGTTGACATGTTTACTTAAACTGAAAAAACACAGTGACCACTTCTGATCTGCCTGATCTGTTTTATAATGAGGACTGGCTTTGCCACTGTTAGTTTTACATTGGTGGATGGTTTCCAAATATGAAAATCCGTAACTTTCACATTTTGATGAAAATATATTTAAAGCATATATACACTGTTACAACGGACCTTTAAAACTATATTCAAGTTTATAAGGAATCTTTAATTGTTGGCTTAAAAGGGGTTCCTGGTTTCTTTACACAAACATGGAGGACGGTATTCGGAGCACGTGACTAAGCGCTTCCCCATTTGGCACTATATACAATCTGTATATGTATAAACAATAATAGACGCTGTGTTCTTTCTTTGAAGTTGAAGCCGCTCTCAGTACACATAGAGTTTAGCTGGCAAGACCGATACGTAACCCCTGGTACTTTCTATATTCGGTTCAAAGGGTGACTCTCCTTTCTCTACTTCCAAGCCTGTCTGCCCAGGAATACCCGAAGGTCTAAATTCAATGGACTGAGCACCAGCAAAATGCTTCTGAGGACTCCATCTTCTTCCCCAGATTTAAGAAATGTTCTCTAAGACATACAGATGGCCAACAGGCACATGAAAAGATGCTCATCATCGTTAATTATTAGATAAATGCAAATCAAAACAATGAGGTACCATCTCACACCAGTGAGAATGGCCATCATTAAAAAGTCTACAAATAATAAATGCTGGAGAGGGTGTGGAGAGAAGGGAACCCTCCTACACTGTTGGTGGGAATGTAAATTGATACATCCACTATGGAGAACAGTTTGGTGGTTCCTCAGAAAACTAAGAATAGAGCTACCATATGATACAGCAATCCCACTCTTGGGCATATACCTGGACAGAACTATAATTCGAAAAGATACACGCACCCCTATTTTCATAGCAGCACTATTTACAATAGCCAAGACATGGAAACAACCTAAATGTCCATCGACAGATGAATCAAGAAAGAAGATGTGGTACATATATACAATGGAATATTACTCAGCCATAAGAAAAAGAATGAAATAATGCCATTTGCAGCAACATGGACGGAACTAGAGATTATCATACTAAGTGTAGTCAGACAGAGAAAGACAAATACCATATGATATCATTTCTATGTGGAATCTAAAACACAACACAAATGGACATATCTACGAAACAAAAACAGACTCAGACATTGAGAACAGACTTGTGGTTGCCAAGGGAGAGGAGTGGGGTGAGAGAGGGAAGGATTGAGAGTTTGGGATTAGCAGATGCAAACTATTATATATAGGATGGATAAACAACAAGGTTCTACTGTACAGCACAGAGAACTATATTCAGTACCCTGTGATAAACCATAATGGAAAAGAATATGAAGAAGAATATATATATATATATATATATGTATAACTGAGTCACTTTGCTGTACAGCAGATATCAACTCAACATTGTACATCAACTAGACTTCAATACAATTTAAAAAAAAAACAAAAAACTTTTCTCTAGACTTGAGCAAGGACTTCCCATATACTAGGGACTGACCACTCTTGTAGCTAAACATTAATCATCAGTTTCTATTATTTCTAACAGGTCACGCTTATCACATGTGGTGTGAAGGAAGCTACACTTGAAACAGGCACCCTGCTTGATGTAATTTTATCAAAATGACTTTTGATTTAAAAAAATCAACCTACCATAGTCAGCAATCCAGAAGGCGGGTAAAACATGCCAAATATAAATGTGAGCCCACCAAGCAGTAAAAAGGAAGGAGAACTCTAGGAGGAAATGCCAGGATCAAGTGATTTGTGGGATTCTGGGTAAGCGATCTCGTTATTACCGTAATGAAAGTAATAAACATTCCATAGGAGTAAAGGAATACGAATTCCAGAAAAGTTCGACCAGTGTCGAATAGTTACTAAATTGAGAGTCTTCATTCCAAACCAACACACAAATATGCCAGAGTCAAGTGTGGCCTTGACCCTTCCGGACAGAGCAGAGAGCGGCCAAACGGCTCGCCACGCGAAGCAAGCGGCCCCTCGCCTTGCTAACAGGGTTGCAGGGAAACAGCTCCCCAGTCCTGAGAGTGGAGCAGATTCCTCTTCGAGCTTTTTCGCAGCCTGCAACAATTCATCTGTCAAAAAAGCGCATGAATGGGAAAAATCCAGCGGCCGAGCCAAGCACTGTGCTGCAAGTGTCTCAGATTCTTGAGCGCTGGCCAAACACGCCTTTACGGACTGTTTTCACTCTCTTGGCTCTGCAGCCCCTCACCCCGAAATCCCTGATAACTGTTTTAGAGGTGCAACTCCAGTTCAGACACTGACTTCACTGGGGCTCTTTTAGAGAAATCCATGCACATTTTTCAACACAGATGGTGTCTTTGCATATGGACCACTGGCCAAAGGACAAGTCAACACACGTTCCTTTTCCTGAGAGCTGATCCGCACTTTGAGAGCTCGCTCTTCAAGGACTGATCTCCCAAACTCCTTCCTCCCATTTCCCTCCCTGCCCTCTTCCACAGGACCTTTGCTTCTCCCCACTGTCCTTCTCAGAGGATCGGTGGAAAGGCAACAAGAGGAGGTTGAACTCAAACTACATAATTGAGCTCCATGTGGCAGCTCTGGGGAAAAGATCACGAAAGGAGGATGTGAACGCCATTACCCAGATCTGGGGATTGTCTGTGGATCTTAATTACTCCTGTGCTTCCTACTTCGAAAGGTCAGGGACATAACAGCTGGCTGCTGGTGGAGTTCCAAGTGGGACAGCCTGTCAAAGTGGTGGACCCTCCAGGCAATCCTTCCTTTGACCCCTGAACTAGGTCACCTGTATGGGCTCTTCTGCTGATGCCCTGAGTATGCATTATAAATTATAAATCATTGCTTTCCCTTCTTCTTTCTGGGTTGTCTCCTGAAACGCTCAGGAGGGCTTGCTTGTCACTGGGGGCCATCTGTTCCAGGCCGATTGAACCTACAGGGGTTTGGGACACATGCACAAAATTCTAAGTCCCAGAACAGCAACCTGCTAAGGCAATGGCCAGCCTAGAGCAACAGTGCTGGTCAGGGGCATGGCATGGCGAGGAATGCAAGGGCTTTTACTAAGGAACACTGCCAAGGATGTGAGCTGAAAGGCTTCCGGAGGGATTTTATTTAAAAAAAAAAAAAAAAGGAAAAACAGACTAAAGAAGGGGAAAGCAGCTGTTTGGAAATAAACTGTTAAACATCTGTAGCACACGAGCAGAATCCTCCAAGTATGAGCAGTTTTAAAGGGACCTCATCTTGCAGAAACAACACTCTGACTCCATCGCAGACACCAAAGGCAATCCATCCTTTAAGGTGTTCCTAGCAGGGCAGAGGAAAGGTGTGGCCAGATGTGCTGATAGGGGAGAACGCAGTTTTCCTGGCAGCCCCTGAACACAACTGTCCTCTCCCGCACCAAGCCCCAAGGAAGGGAAAATTCAGAGGGAACTTAGCAACCTGGCACTACTGTCTTATCGTGGATGGAGCTTAAAGACCCAAACGCACATGGACCTGCTCTCTCTCTGTTGGGAAGCCTGGGCTTCCGCGTCGTGCGTTTTCAGGACTCCTTGGGTGCTTTCGTTAACAAAAAGGCAAAGAAACTCTCTGCATGGTTTCTTGGGCTTCATTTGCATCACTGCAATAGAATTCAGAGATTTTTTTTTTTAATCAAGGTTCAAGGGTCTAAGTAGCTCAATTTATTTTCAGTAACTAAGTTACCAGAAACTTGTAGCGTGGCTGTATTTATTTTCTGAAGGAGGCTCCAAGTTGGCAAAAGGGTCCTTGGAAGGACATATTTCTTCACGTTCTCTTGATCTCAGTGTGTGGAGATTCGCTTAACAGCTGTTTTATGTACAAGTGTTTTTTCAGCCATGTCCTCCCCCTCCATAAACAGACTTTTTTTTTTTTTTTCAGGCAAGAGAAGCCTGCAAGACACAAGAAAATATGAGGCTGCTCCTCGGGCCTCTGCCAGCAGCAGACAGAGGAAGGGCTTAAGAAGATCATCGTGTGGCACGTCCCCATTTATTCCTTTCATAGCCTGAGACGAAACTGGAGTTGAAAGCAAAAGATGCTCCCTCTGGCCTCTGTCAGCCACAGAGGCCTCTCCCCACTGATCACCTCTCAAAAAAGACAAATCCTAATAAACACGCCAATTCTACTAAGTGTCTGACAATTCTGAATTTCAAACACAAAGACCCCTTTTCTCATTTATCAAGGAAACTCACAGCCAGGACTCAGAGTTGTGACACATGAAAAGAAATGAAGAGAAAGAAGCCACTTAAGCATCACTCTACCTTTCTACCTTTGTATTAATTACGGCAATAATTCCTTACATTTGTAAAAACAACATTTATTTGAAGAGTGCCAAACTCAGTAAGCCTGTTAGCTCCTTTCCCTCTGTAGCCCTGCGGGGTAGGAGACAAACACTGTTTTTGTAAATATGGAAGGGGATCGTCACAGCCATCTGGTATACCACCACACTCAAACCTCAACGGCCCTCCTCCAGCTGTCTGGAACAGGTGTCTAGGGGGGGGAATCTGTTTCCTCCAGAATTCATCTAAACTTTCTCATCTCCATGACCACCCCTCTTGGTTTGCCAGTGAAGTATTAGTGATTCCTTGCTAAGTAGGTGGCAGATGGGTCTAGGGACCTCTCCTTCCTGCACTGAAAAGCCCACCTCAGACCGTAATAAACACAAAATCCTCCTCCACTTCCTCAGCACACTCTGGAGCCCGGGAAGGAGGAAGCGGCCAGGTGACTGGTGATCCAAGGTAGGGGGCAGCTGGTCTCTGTGGGGACAACAGAGACCTCCGCTGCTCCCATAAGCTCAGGGTTAGCATCCTACTGAGAAGCAAGAAGATTTCTTACACCCCTTCCAAGATCAACTTACTACACTTCCTTCTCTTCTGTGTTTGATCTTCTCTCATGCTCGTATCAAATACTATCATCTGAAGTTCAAAGGATTTTCTAAGAAAAAGTGGATTTTGCCAAATGTGTTAATTGGGAAGTGAGGGGGTGTGGGGGGCAGAGGAACTCTGGAAAAAGTATCTAAGTTGAGGCATGAATTTTTTAAAATGTATCCTGGCACAGAAAAGCTTTATTTTGCAATAATACTCGTGATAACAGTCTGAACACGTTACCAGCACATGACGTGAACACCCACTCAGACACACATACCTAGACCCATTAAGCTAAACTTAAGACAGCCAATTCATTTCAAAAGAAACAGGCACTGAAGATTACTAACATTCATATTTCTCTTAAAAAAGATTGATTTAGATAATATGCAGGGGAGATGCAAGAAGATGAGTCACACATCTAATAATGAAATGCAAAAAATGTCAACAATCACAAAAGGAAACTGGAAAGGAGGAAACCACATTTTAGAGCCTTATGTGTATTACAGACTGTGAAGGTTAGAAATAAAGGCATCTTAAGACATGGAAAGGAAACCATAAAACGAAAAGACAATCCACAGAATGGGAGAAAATACTTGCAAATGATGCGACTGACAAGGTATTAATCTCCAAAATTTACAAACAGCTCAACATCAAAAAAACAAACAACCCAATCAAATGGGCAGGAGACCTAAATAGACATTTCTCCAAAGAAGACAGACAGATGGTCAAGAAGCACATGAAAAGATGCTCAACATCATTAATTATTAGAGAAACGCAGATCAAAACTACAATGAGATATCACCTCACAGCAGTCAGAATGGCCATCATCAAAAAGTCTACAAACAATAAATGCTGGAGAGCGTGGGGAGAAAAGGGAACCCTCCTGTTTTGTTGGTGGGAATGTAAACTGGTACAGCCACTACGGAGAACAGTATGGAGTTCCCTTAAAAAACTAAAAATAGAGCTACCATATGATCCAGCAATCCCACTCCTGGGCATACATCCGGAGAAAAACATGGTTTGAAAGGATATATGCACTCCAATGTTCATTGCAGCACTGTTTACAATAGCCAAGACATGGAAGCAACCTAACTGTCCATCGACAGATGAATGGATAAAGAAGATGTGGCACATATATACAATGGAATATTACTCAGCCATTAAAAAGAATGAAATAATGCCATTGCAGCAACATGGATGGACCTAGAGATTATCACACTAAGTGAAGTAAGTCAAAGGCAAATCTCATGATATCGCTTACACGAGGAATCTAAAAAAAATGATGCAAATAAACTTATTTACAAAACAGACTCACAGACTTAAGAGAACAAACTTATTGTTACCAGGGGGGAAGGGTGGGAGGGGGGGATAGACTAGGAGTTTGGGATTGAGATGTACACTCTGTGATATTTAAAATAGATAACCAACAAGGACCTACTGTACAGCACAGGGACGTCTGCTCAATGCTCTGTAATAACCTAAATGGGAAAAGAATTTGAAAAAGAATAGATACATGTATGTGTATAACTGAATCACTTTGCTGTACACCTGAAACTAACATATTGTTAATCAACTATACTCCAATATAAAAGTTTTTTAAATAAAAGAAAAAGGAAAGAAAACACAAAAAAATAAAACTTATGAATTATTTCTGTAATTTTCCATTTGTTGTTTCCCAGTGACAGTTGACCTTGGTAACTGAAACCTCAAAGTTAAATCATGGATAAGGGGGTACTAGTATATACTCTTTGGATTAGAAAATTGCAAAGGATACAGGGTAAAAATATAATTGTCTCATATTTAATAAATACTTATTGACCACTTACTAGTTAGAAGCTGTTCGGGACATAAAAGAAGGATTTAGATTAATTCAAGGATTAAGGAAAACTAAGAGTTTGAATGGTCTTCCTTGCCTTTAAAAAGTACCAAAAATGCTGTTGTGGTAGATGGCCAGTCTGGTACCAGAGACACAGACCAGGAGACGTGGAAATAAATTGGTCACAGAAACACATCACATGGGTGAGAGCATCTCGATTCCCCAGAATAAGTCATGACACATTAACACTACAGTTAAGGAGAAGCAGCACAGAAATAAATGACTGGGTGTGTACGCTATCTAGATTTGACTTAATTCAAACACACACACAACCACACGCAGCCTATATGAAGTAAGGTAGAATGAGGTGAACCAGAGCTGCAAATTGGTTTCCCAAAGGCAGCCTGTGGTTTCAGGGAGGAAAAAGCATACGCACCCAAACCCTCCCCCCAGACACCACAAAAAGACACAGTGAGCACCAAGGAGGCACCAGTAGAAGGCTGTTTCTCATCAATCCCTTCCTGACCTCAGATGGCATCTCTCTGCTATTTAAGTATCCTCCCTGCTTTGGTGTCTCCATCTCTAAAATGGGGCTAAGGGCCTCGCGAGAATACATTGCAGATGAAGTGAAACAGCACACCTGAGAACACTTTGGAAAATACAGAGCTTTATGTAAGAGCAATAACATTTATGACCATTCTTAGGAAGTACACAATTTGCAAATTAAAAGCTCCTTAGAGACGAAATCCACCCACGTGAGGAGTGGAGGTAATAACCTGAACATCCCCCAGAGGGCACCATGGCAACTTGGCATTATGGCCGGCACACTTGAATTTAGTGTCTGGCTGGTTGGGTGCCCACCACAAACACCTGCTGGGCTGTAACCTGGGTGGCAGGGTAAGCACGCGGGTCCTCTTGTTCGGCTCCTTGGGGCGACCCACAGGGATCCAGAAATTGCCAAGATAATCCACCCACCAGCACCAGAGTCAGAAAATACTGCTACCACTCCCCAAGCTGTATGGCGTGCCTAATGTTACATCACAAATATCTGAATACCTACAAGTCTGGGGGGGCTGAACTGTGAACTGGGGAAAAACCAAGAAGTTGGACAGTACCTGTCCTCACAATGTTTATAATCCTATTGGAGAAATAAGACACGAACGGAGAAGAAAATAATCAGCGAGGCAAGAAGATGACTAAATACCTAAAGAACGAGAGAGGTCACAGAAACAACAGATAAGGGGGCAGAGTCTGGAGTCCCAGACTCCAGACAAGCTCTGGGAAGTCACTTCATAGAAACAAACTCCAGGGAAACAGTGCAGGGTTAAAACAAGACCGTCTCAAACTCTTTTCTAAAGGTGTGAAATCCCAAGACTGTGACAGCAGTTCCAATTTCTCTACTTCTTTCAAGTTTTTCCTGTCCTTCATTTAAAGAAACACTGCAGCCACAGAAACAATGTCTAGGAAACAGCTCCACGTTTACTCATTTACAGAGAGGCAGAATCCTCCAGTGGTCAACGGGTGGGGTTTGGAGTCAGACACACCTGGACTCTTGCTGTCACTGACTCTGAGACCCAGACAAGGCGCTGGGCTTCTTCACAGCCTCAGTCTCGTTGTTTAACACCAACACCTCCAGGGTTGTCGTGGAAATAAAATCAGACAGCACGTGTAAAGAACGGAGCACAGTGTTTGCTGCATTGTACTCAATACAGGTTAGCTGTTAATAATGTTTGTGTTTTAACATTACACACACGCACGCACACACACACACACACACCTATTTCCCTACAATGTGCATTTATCCTCTGTGTACTCCCACTGCTTTGAGATGAGGGTACTTAAAAGGTATGTCACGTCTGGTACGACACACCTCTCTCCCCACAGCCTCACACTGTGCTCTGAAGCTTGGCCGACAGTCAATAAACAGTTATTTAAAGCAATTTCCAAACGGCTCAGTTGCCCACTCTGAGGAGATGCTCCTCTGAATGGGAGCAGGTAACCAGCCTTCTGAACCAACAGGTAATGTTCCTTATATAGAAGTTATTAGCACTCATTTTGGGAAAGGAGGGAAAACAGAAAGCCAGTGCCATCACTATTTGACGTTCCAGAAGCCAAAGGAAACATCAACATATACAGGCGAGTCCCAGGGAGGCGGGGGCCACGGGGCTCCAAGTCACTGCCTCCCAGGCAAGCAACCTCCAAGAAAGGTCACCTGAGCCGCTGCAGCTCTAAATAGAAAGGTGTGTTTGCACAGAGTACTAATTTGGTAGTTCTGATGTGTTTGCTTGGGTTTTAACGCTTTACTTTCACCTTTTTTTCTCCTGTTTATTAAAAAAAAAAAAAAAATGATGCCAGAAAGATACAGGTCTTCATTAGGTTGACGTGTTTGCTTTGCTTTATTTTAATACTGGCTCCAGTTCCCTCTCTTCCCAGCTTCTCTCCTCCACCTCCCACCTCCCTTCCCCAGCCTGCAAATGCCAGAAGTCTTCTAAGAAACAAGGCCCTCCCTATGCCTTCAACTGGCCTCGGGGAGCTCCGCGTACCCTCCATCTCCCTGTCTCAGTACAGGCACCAGAGGGAGAGGGGGCATTGCATCTGAGCTGGTCCCCTCGGGGGAAGCTGCAGAATGCTCTGAAGAACATGCCCTTATAAAGCAAGTATTCATGGATTACTCTGTATGATTTTTTAAACCCACAATGTGTAAAAATGTACCAAGTCCACTCTCTCTTAACCTGAAGGCTGCCTATGTGAAGTATACGTTCGCGCACGTGTGTGCGCGCGCACACTTGCGCAGTGCACACACAGGATGAGTGTTAACGGTCTGACAGCTAAGGTGCACTCGGGGGCCACCTGCCGGCACCCAGGGCTGATGTGACCAACTCAGCCTCTGTCCTCCTTCACCTCGCCATGCACCCTGACCGAGAAGATGCCTCCCAGTTCCGAGGACGACCTTCTCCGCTGGAAGATATCTTTCCTTGACGGGGCATAGCAAAAGCTCCACTTTTTGTGGGACCCCTCAGGTGAGGCTGTCATTCAGAGAACTATGGGACTATCCCTAGCTCCACAGCATCAACAGTTTCTGATTATGACCTCCCCATGTTGGGGTCATGAGGGTGCTTGACCTTCTAAGAAAAGGTCTGGGACTAGATTTAAGCTGTGACCATATTAAATCCCTAAGGACTCGATTCTCACCCTACTGTCTGCCTTTTTTGGGTATATATACATCTTCTCCCTTTCTCTTCACTCCTACTGTCCTAAGGAAGTCAGGGTATGACCTGAGTGACTTCCCATATCAATAGAAATGTTAATGTAAGATACATTATCTAAATATTATAATTAATACTCTTTTTTAAAATTAATACCCTTTTTTTGGGGGGCGGTACCATGCAGCACTCGGGATCTTAGTTCCCCAACCAGAGATGGAACCCCGGCCCGCGGCAATGAAAGCACAGAGTCCTAACCACTTGATTGCCAGGAATTCCCTAATTAATACTCTTTTCATCTGACAGCAACCAATAGTGAAGTTGGGAAATGAGGCGTAAGAACAAATTTGGCAGAGCAAAGCACTGAGGAAACGGCCCTAGTGACCAAGCTGACACTGTGAGGTTCTTCCTCCTGAAACACTGGAAATGGGCAGGGGACTCGCTGACAAAATAAAAAGGAGGGGTCCCTTGGGCACCATCCTTTTTCCTAGGGACCCAAGAAAGCAAGCCACATAAATAAAGCAGAGAACCTAGTGTCACGTTACTTTCATCATATCAAAGTCTCTATGAAAGTCTCTTTTAAATGTTCCAGTCCAGTTCCAGCTAGTTAAAGCTCTTGGCCAAAGTGAAAAAATGGAAGGGGCAGTGTGAGAAGGTCTGTCAATGCATTCATGTACAACTTAGGCAACTATCTCAATGACTGGATTCCTTATTTCAGCTCTGAATTTTGCTTAATCGAAAGTAAAACATTTCATTTCCAAGCACTTCAATACTTGCCTCTGATTCCCTCCCTTGGCTATAAGACAGATCAGGGGTGCTGTCTAATGGTTTCATTAATATTTTTAAATTAAAGAAAAATGTAGGAAATCCTATATTTGAAGTACTATTTCATCCTAACGTGAGCAGAATGGAAAGTAAGTTACTAAAAATGCATGTAATTTCTTATTAAGAGATGGTGAATAATGATGCCTTCTTTGCTGCCCTAAATGTTTACCTTAGTTTTAGAATCACGCACGGAGGAGAGATTATAAGTACTGAACTAAGTCACTGGAATGGTTGAAGAACATTAGCAATTTCCTCCCCAGTAATCAGGAAGAACTAAAATGACCTGGAATGCCAAGCAAAGACGGCATCATTATTTGCCTTTGATTTCAGATGCAAGGTAGTGGGAAGGTGACAGAATCAGAAGTGACCTTCCACGTTCCTCCAACTGGGAGACATAAGCCCCAGGTCCCTAGACTCTCTGCCAACGAGCGGTCAGCTTCATAGGCTAAGGGTGCATCTTTTTCCTGGGGAGTCCATTTTGCTCATTAGGTGACAACTTACCGCATTATTTTACATTTAAAATAAACAAGGTGTACTATGGACAGAAAGCAAAATCTGCATGATTTTTTGAGTGGATGCAAGAAATTAAAAACATATATATCTTAGGCCCTTGGTGATGGCTATGGGTGCTCCAGACCATTCCAGAAGACAAACTGGGTCTCCCCAGACACTGGGGTCACTTCAGCAGCCCTGTGGGTCTCAAGATTTCCCATCAAGGTCATCCTTGGAGCAGAGAAGAGGGTTTTATGACCAGGTATCTCCAGCTAAGCTACAAAGTCCACAATTTAACCTTTCATGCCTTATCTTAAACATTCATCTGAATTTCCAATGTGTTTCACAATATTTCCATATTTGTTTTAATAAAGAAATAATGTCTTAAGGCCTTTACCACTGAGGAAAATGGAGGGTCTGGGAAGGTGTGCTGTGTGATCCTTTGTACCTCAGAAATCCTCCAAGGCTATGTTCTCCCACGGAAGCAGCCGGTGGAAAGGACCTTAGGCAGGAAGTTGGAAGGTCTGGATTCTATTCCAGTTCCTGACACTAGGTAGCTGTGGGTCCCTAGGCCAGTCACTACCTCTTTGAACTAGATAAGCTCGGTGGTGGTAGATTTTCTCTATCAACTTGACTGGACCACTGGGTACCAGATTTTGGTCAAATATTCTGAGTGTTTCTTTGAGGTTCTGGGTGTTTCGGGATGAGCTTAGCATTTAAATCAGTAGAGTGCATAAAGCAGATTGTCCTGGGGACTTCCCTGGTGGCACAGTGGATAGACTCCATGCTCCCAAGGCAGGGGACCCACATTCGATCCCTGGTCAGGGAACTAGATCCCACATGCATGCCGCAACTAAGACTTCACATGCCACAACTAAGGATCCCATGTGCCACAACTATGGAGCCCCGGAGCTGCAACTAAGGAGCCCGCCTGCTGCAACTAAGACCCGGTGCAACTAAATAAATAAATACGTAAATATAAAACTACTAGAAGTTAACACAGGAGAAAAGCCAGGTGACATTGTGCCTGGCAATGACTTTAAAAAAAAAAGGCAGATTGTCCTCCCTAATGAGGGTGGGCCTCACCCAACCAGGTGAAGGCTTGAATATAACAAAAGGCTGACTCTCCCCCAGGTAAGGGAGAATTCTCCTGCCTGACATCTTCAGACTGGAACATCAGCTCTTCCGGCCTGATGAGCTGGGACATTGGCTCCTGCTGGTTCTACAGTAGCTTCCAGTCTTTGGTGTTAAATTGGGACACTGTGTCTGCAGATTTTGGACAGGCTAGCCTCCAGAATTGCATGAGTCAACTCCTTATAACTAATCTCTTTCTATATATGTATATGTACACACGTCCTATTGGTTCTGTTTCTCTAGAGAACCCTGACTAATAAATACAAGCTCTAAATCTCCACCACCTCCAAAGTATTATAACCAGAATTATACATTCAATGCTTTTCACTGCCTCTCGCCCCCACCCAAATTCTAAAAATAATTGGCACTTACTTACTGGACACACTTTGCTCCTTCCTTCTTCTAGCTTTTGCAGCCCTTGAGCTAGCATTACTGGGGTTGGGAGGGGGAGAGGGGAGTGGAACTCCATTTTTTTTTTACATAAAATATGACAACGTTTCTTAGAATTTCACAATGTACCTTAATGTGAAAAGACTTTAAGTCTTGCAGAAATAAATCTTTTAAACTGTTTGGAATCCTTCTCTAAAAAAAAGAAAATATAGGGCTTCCCTGGTGGCACAGTGGTTGACAGTCCGCCTGCCGATGCAGGGGACGCCGGTTCGTGCCCCGGTCCGGGAAGATCCCACATGCCGCAGAACAGCTGGGCCCGTGAGCCATGGCCGCTGAGCCTGTGCGTCCGGAGCCTGTGCTCCGCAACAGGAGAGGCCACAACAGTAAGAGGCCCGCGTACCACAAAAAAAAATAAGGAAAGAAAAGAAAGAAAAGAAAAAGAAAAGAAAGAAAAGAAAAAGAAAAGAAAGAAAAGAAAGAAAAGGAAAGAAAGAAAGAAAGAAAGAAAATTCTGTTAAGGAAAAGAAAAATTCTGTTAAGAAAAAGAAAGATCTGTTAACTCCACCACGACAAAAGTTCAGCACACGTTTTGAAAAATGGCAAAACTGTAATAACCGTTCACCCCCCATACAATGGCCTCTCTCTCCTCACTGCCACCCTATCACTGCAGACACCAGGTAACTAAGTCGTGATTCACCCAGGTGGCCATACAGAGGGAAGTAGGTGGCTCGACTCTTACAGAGAAAGTGTTATGAAGTTCCCATCTTATATTTCTCCCTGGGACTTACCAAGGTAGTGACAGGGGTGGAATTACCCCTCTTCACCTCAATACCCTCCAGCTGCCCTTGGCTTCCAGTTGAATCTAAACTCACCTGTAGGATCCAGGATAATTTATCCTTGACCCACACCCCCATTAGGATGTGCCTGCTGGTCAGGGTTGCAATTTATCCTCTAACTTGTCCTCTGTCCTAGGAACCAAACGTTTCATCCATCCTGTGTCCCCTGGCACAGTGCTTAGAATTAAAAAAGCACTTGATAAATATCTGTGGAATATGTAACTAAATGAATAAAAGTGCAACACAGCACTTGAAATACTGGAACTTTCCACAGTGTGAACCTAATTCTGACAGCCTCCTGGCAATGATGGTGAGAACCCATCATAGGGTCCTTCTCTCCATGGATCTCAAACTCTTGCTTCATGACAATAACAAGGAATAAGTAGCCCCCTAGGATCTGGGGAATGCATGAAGGATATACTGAACAGTATACCGAGAGGACAACACAGCAGACCGGTGCCAACTTGAACACTTGTAAGTTACAGCTTGAACTCAGACTCAGCGGGGACTCCTCGGCGTGGGTGGGTGGGCGTCAGGACAAAATGGACTCAGCAGGCACAGGGGGACATCCCATCGATTGTGTGACGTGGATCTGCCCCTCAGCTGCCCAAGAATAAATCAGGCAACCAATGCTATTAGGATGGCAGCCACGGGGGCCAGTAATAACTTACAGATTGAGGTATTTAAAGCCAGAAAGGATGCCAGAAGGATCTATTCAAACCCTATCGTCCCACAAATGAGAAGAGCAAGGCCAAGCGTTGCTAAATAACTCAGCTCAAGTTTAAGATTTCAGAGCAAGGACTTACACCCAACTCTTCTGGTTCCAAGTCCAGCATGTTTCCTACACCACCACTCTGCTTGGGCCCTCGCTCAGGCCTCAAACCTGCCGCTGAGGCTTTTAACACAAATGTTTTGAAATTGTTTTGAGCAATTCTTGGAAACATCTGCTGACATTCTTTCAAGCTGTCAGAGTCTCCAGACCCCATGTGCAATCCACCCAACCACAACACACAAGGTTACTGATGCTTCCCCTCCCGCTGCAATTACTCATCTCTATTAGGACACCAGATCCGCCAGTGCTAAATGATAACATCAGCACCTGCATATAGAATTACTATGAAAACATGCTGTTACAAGAACGGTTTCACTAACGGGGTCTGTGGGGGGCCAGGTAGCAGGTACGTAACCCCAGGAGCACATCTTTGCTACTTCTACTACACGTTCGTCATCCAGCGTACACATGAACTAAGCAAGAGGCTGACCCGGGGTTCCTTCGATGGATTTCTTTTCTTTTCCCAGTCCTTCGGAAATGCTTTTCTTCTGGTTGGAGACATGGAAAGGAAGGTATAGGTTTCAGGTCTTGCTCTTGCAAAACATGTACACGGTTATAAATTCTTTCATCCGATTCGGTTAAACCATTTAACAGACATGACGTCACAGCTTTCTTTTTTCTTTCTCTCTCTCCCTCTCTCTCTCCCTCTCTCTCTCTCTCTCTCTCTCTCTCTCTCTCCCCCCCCCACCTTTGTTTCTTTCCTAAACTTATTTCAAAGTAAAAAGTTTAAAAAGGAAACAATGGAAGAAGGCAGGAAGAAAGGATGGGAGGCGGAAACAGTCCCATGAGCACAGAGCCTTGCCTGCTCTGCCGTCCTGGCAGGGAGGGTGTCTGGCTGCCACCAAGCAGTGACTTGTCTGTATAGTCGGGGAGCAAGTGCAGATACAGAGCCAACCAAGCAACGTGAGGCGGAAAGGATCTTAACTCAGGCAACGAGGTGCTTATAAAACTGGTGGGAGAGCCGAAAACGCAGGCTCTGGAGTGAGCAACAATCTCTTTACGGTGCTACCAGCAAGGCAGTCAGGAAGCTACTGCCCCATGATGGCCCCTGGACCATCTCAGCCACCCCCAGAGAAGCTACCGCTGGACCAGTCGGCTGGCTCCAGAGGCTCACAGGGCTCAAGAGATCTGCACCGACCAGCGAGTGGGTGCCTCCCGCCCCCTCAAGTCGGTTCCGACTTCAGTTCCTCCACTGTATGTCGATGGGGGAATGTACTTCACATCTAGAAAGGTACTCTGGAAGGAGGATGGAGTGGATGCTGACCAGGCCGGCGTACCATACATCCTGCATCCACCAGCCAGAGAAAGAAAGCCTTCCCTCCACGAGCAAACACCTCGAGGCAGGAGGTTGATCCTCACTCTGCGTCATCCCCTTTCTAGAGGATCGTAGCTCGAGTCCAAGCCCTCTTCTGAGTTAGCCAGATCTCCATAAAAACAACAGGCTCCAAAGAACAGTTCCACAAAAGACATCCAAATGGCCAACAGGTACAGGAAAAGACGTTCAACATCACTAATCATCAGGAAATGCAAATCAAAACCACCATGAGATCCAGTTATAAGCTGAACAATACTAGGGATGAATATAATTAACACTGCTGTATGTTATATATGAAAGTTGTTAAGAGTAAGTCCTAAGAGTTCTGATAATTTTTTTCTATTTCTTCAATTTTTTATCTATATGATGACAGATGGTCACTAAACTTATTGTGATAATCATTTTATAATATATGTAAGTCAAATTATTATGCTGTACACCTTAAACTTATACAGAGCTGTATGTCAATTACATCTCAAGAAAACTAGAAGGAAAAAATAATGAGATATCTCCTCACACCTGTTAGTATGGTTGCTATCAAAAAGACAAGAGAGAAAAAAAAAAAAAAAGACAAGAGATAAGTACCGGTTGGGAATGTGGAGAAAAGGGAACCCTTGTGCACTGTTGGTGGGAACGTAAATTGGTACAGTCACTATGGAGAACAGTATTCCTCAAAAACTCAAAAAATAGAACTACCATATGATCCTGCAATTCCAGTTCTGGGAATCTATCAAACAGAAATGAAAACACTAACTCGAAAAGATATCTTCACCCCCATGTTCATTGCAGCATTATTAACAGTAGTCGAGACATGGAAACAACCCAAGTGTCCATCGATGGATGAATGGAAAGAGAAAATGTGGTATGTATACATGCAATGGAATATTATTCAGCCATAAAAATAAGCAAAGCCTGCCATATGGACAACATGGATAGACCATAAGGGCATTATACCAAGTGAAACAAGTCAGACAGAGAAAGACAAATACTGTATGATCTCATATGTGGAATCTAAACAACAAACAAACTCATAGATACAGAGAACAGATCGGTGGTTGCCAGAGGTGTGCCGAAGAGTGTGTATGTGGAAGGAGGTCCAAAGGTACAAACTTACAGATATTAAAAACAAAACAACCACCCAATAGGCACAGGGCAATCTCACTGGAGTCGTGTGGAGAGCAGACCCTGGACTGCCCACCCAGCCACCCCAGCCCAAGCCATGAAGCCGTAAGGAGACTGACCACTGCTAGCAACCGCCCTCAGTCAGGCCCCCTCTCTGTGCCCACCTCCCTCTTGGATACCGAGACCGCCCTAGTATCACTTTTGAGACTGGGATCCCACTCTACTCCCCCTCCCAGAATTCCTGGGAACTACTGTTCTTCCCTGACCCCATTTACTCGAGCTGGATCCTGCCACCTGCCACCAAGTGAGCCAGCAGCTCTGATGTGATGGAAAGAACAAAAGAAATGAGTTTAAATCATTTCGCTGACACTGACAGCTGAGTGAATGAAGAGAGCTTAGTTTTAGTTTTAGTAAAGCCCGCCACACACTGAGCTTTAGTTTTCTAACATGTAATACTGCGAGTCTGGTCCACCCAAGACGTTACAAGACGTTGAGACAAGATATCCTAGGGCCTGGTGGGCCAGGTCCAGAACGAGCACTCAAACCGTCCTTCATTCTTCGGGTTTTGCCCACGGTGTGTGGCTTTGTCTCCACCCTCCTTGCCCCCACATGCTTGGGGATGAGCAGGGCACGCCTGCCATCAACTGCCCACCTCTCTGGACCTCCCCTGACCGCCTGCTGCCAGCACCGTCCCGGCCAGCAGCCCCTTCCGGGGCCTCTTCTGAGCCTGGTGGTTTTTCAACCACAGTGAGTCACAACCAGATGTAATAAAATACTGGAGTCTGCAAAAGAGTCACTTTTTTTTTTTTTTTAATAAATTAGATGAATCAAGGCTATCCCCCCAATCTTGCTCCTATCCTAGCACTTTCTTGTGTGGAAAGGAAGGAGTCCGGTCGGGAGGTAGCAAGCGCAGGATTCTCTCTGTCACAGACCTGGTGGAGCCACCCAGACCCTGGAGCCGACTGGGCACTACGTGGATCTCTTCCTAGAAAAGCAATTTCTTCAAGGAACCTTATTCCAGCGTGTAGGACCCAGTTGGCAAAATCCAAGTTCCGTCACTAATTGTCGTCCACCTGCCAGCTTGGCTCAGGACGAGCCCTCCCTGGGCCAGCGAGGATGGAATGACCTGGACCCCTCTTCAGGGCTCCTGGCCCTTTCATACAGTCCCAAGAAATCATGACAAACGGATTAACAAGCCATTTCCCCCAAATTCCAAATGAGCTCAAGAAAAGGGTCTCTCCCAGAAGAAAGACATGGAGGGAAAGAATCGGTTCCACGAACTCTGCCCAAATATGAAGACCAAAAGCAGGAGAGTAAACACGTGCGAAATTCCAAACGATCCACTCACCTGCACTTGGATTAATGGTATTAGAATACTCACCTGAGAATGACCTACCATTAACATTTTTAAGTCTTCTGCTTCAGTCTACCCGTTGTTCACATTTCTCTTTGTCCCTATTCCTTTAAAAACCTTTGGCTTTAGGATGCTCTTTTGAAAGTCTGCAAATGCACACATCTACTAATGGAAAAAGAACTACAGTATACACTCTATGGTCATTTGAATAATTTGCATATTCATTGTGAGTTTATGTTTATGCACGGTCCAGGCCTGTGGCCAAGTTTGGCTCACCTGTCCATCGTTCCCCTGTCCCTGACTATGTCTGTATGGTATGCTGCACAGCCACCTCTGCTGTCCTGTTCCTCCCCAGATTCTGCCCAAGCGCGTTCACCAAGAAAATGCACTGTGATGAGTGAACCCAACTCATAGCAGATGTTCTAGGCCCTTCTGTTCCAAAGGCAAATAGGACTTACCTGGCTTTGCCAAAAATGCCATCATCTACAGTAAAACTGGGTCTATTGGGCTGCGTACATGTGTGTAGACGGAGGTGGGAGGCAGAGAGAGGGTTACACCGGGGTTTTATGTGTACCGCTTGAGCGCATGTACAAGTGGAAACTACAGAAACAGCATCCATTGGGCAAAATTCTATGCAAACTGAGAATCTAGGTTCTTCTAAGCACCTTTCTTTTGTCATCTTCCTGACCGTGACCAGCACAGAGGGGCTACAGTGAGAAATCCCCCGAGAATCTGAAATAAGAGAAAACTGCCTTTGGAAAATGAAACTTTAAATCAACTCGTAATGAATCCAATTAAGCCACCATAAAGAGAAAGACTGGTTCCCAGGCTTGCAAGGCATGAAAATAATCAGATCAAATGTTCTGTAAAATATCTGAAGAAAGAAGGTAAGAATGTACTAATCGACAGTGAGCAAAGGGGGTGCCTGTCACCTACTGGTCACGGGACCTTAGGAGGGAAGGGTCCAGAGATATAGACAAGACAGGGTCTACCCCAGCACGTCCAGAGTTAGGAGAGCCCTGGCCTTGGGGATTCTGGGAAGAGTCCTGATTTTAGAAGCTCCTGCTTTCTAGTTCCTGTTCTGCCTAATTACCTGGTTATAATGCGATTCCCAAGGCACTGGGAGAGGTCCAATGCCTCTCAGGAGAGCACGTCCCGGGGGGAGGACACAAGCACTTGATCCCGTTGGCAGTATCAGTCTTACTGTAAATCAATAAGCTGGCATCACGTCTGGGACTTGGCTTTTGCTGACAGCCCCACCCCCAGGGGGAGAATGTCCCCGCCATCTGACTATGTCTGTCTGGTCCCCTCAGTAGTTATGGTCTCATCATAAGACAATATATTCATTAATGACTGAACGGCCTGGGGGCCTTTACAGCTATGGGACAGACTCAAAATTCAGCAAGGAAAAGACTCCAGGACAGGTGTGATTCTGCACGTGCGAGAGTGAGAAAAATGATACGGGAACATCCCCCCGCTATGAAGGATGACAACAGAATGGAGGGTGTCCCCATTTCCTGGGGACCCCTCGCTTGGCTTAGGACCTGGACGAGTGTGGCAATGCTGGGTGAGGGGGCAAGTGCATAAGAAAACAGAGGAAGATGAACGTGGAGTTCCCAGGGGTGATCCTGAGAAAGGAGGATGGGGACAGGGGTGACCAGTGCTGGCACTGCCAGGGGCACAGACCAAGTGTCGAGCCCCTTTTAGCGACAACTAAAAGGACTTCTAGTAAAAGGAATGACTGGGTGAGGTTTCAGGTTTCCACTGTGCTATCACCCCATGTGGCCCCCCTCGAAGCCCTCTGTCCAACGCCTTCAGGAAAATCTACCACCCAGGCACGATCACGTGACTATAGACAGCATCAAATCACAGACTCTGGGGCTGGGCTGCATGAGCCCGACGTCTGGCCCTACCACTTACGACTCCATCTTGGAGAAATTTATGTAACCTCTGTCTGCCTCAGCTGCCTCATCTGAAAAATGGTACTAACGATAGCAACGACCTCACATAAGTGCTCTGTATGTGTGGCATTACTATGTGGGAGGGAAGATTTCACAGCCGGGTCTACTCAAGGCAGAACCTCCAGGCACCAAAGCAGACCCCCAGGGGCTGTGGCCAACAGAACCAACCAACCCCGAGACAGCAGAGAGCTTAAGGAGGGTGTGGACGGGAGACAATGCAATCAGGTCTAGGGCTTAAGGAGCCGGATGAGCCCAGCTGACGTCTGGATTAGACCAACAGTAATGAACGTTTACTGAACATTTACTATGGGGTGGGTACACACCTGTGTTTCTGCAGAGGTTCAACTTGGTTGACCAGTTTGATTTTTAAAAGAATTAAATCAAAGAGAGAGGAGGAGGGAAAAAATAAAAATCAGAGCAGAAAGAGGGTCTCCGCCTCACCCCTGTTATGCAAAGAGACAGAATCTACTTGGTTACATTGATTTTCCAACAAGATGAGGAATCCACGATGGCCTCAGAGAATTCCGCTCAGCTCTCAGGAATGCTGAAGGTCAAGGACCCCCAACGCTGGTGCTGAACATTGAAAACGCCTGATGACCAGCTTGCTCCCGAGAGACGAGTCACTGGTGGGTGCAGCCCTGCAACAGGAGTTCTAAAATTCCATTTGATCCTAACATGCCTTCAAGGCTGAGAACCATCGCTGTCACGAATTTTTTTTTTAACATCTTCATTGGAGTATAATTGCTCTACAATGGTGTGTTAGTTTCTGCTGTATAACATAGTGAATCAGCTATACATATATCTCCATATCCTCTCCCTCTTGCGTCTCCCTCCCACCCTCCCTATCCCACCCCTCTAGGTGGACACAAAGCACCGAGCTGATCTCCCTGTGCTATGCGGCTGCTTCCCACTAGCTATCTATTTTACATTTGGTAGTGTATATGTGTCCATGCCACTCTCTCACTTCGTCCCAGCTTCCCTTTCCCCCTCCCTGTGTCCTCAAGTCCATTCTCTACGTCTGCCTCTTTATTCCTGTCCTGCCCTTAGGTTCTTCAGAACCTTTTTTTTTTTTTTAGATTCCATATATATGTGTTAGCATACAGTATTTGTTTTTCTCTGACTTACTTCACTCTGTATGACAGACTCTAGGTCCATCCACCTCACTACAAGTAACTCAATTTCGTTTCCTTTTATGGCTGAGTAATATTCCATTGTGTATATATGTGCCACATCTTCTTTATCCATTCATCTGTCAATGGACCTTTAGGTTGCTTCCATGTCCTGGCTATTGTAAATAGAGCTGCAATGAACATTGTGGTACAGCTGTCATGAATTTTAATCTATTTCCAGGTAGTCTGTTTCCCAAGCTTTCCTGATAGAGATCACTGGGGGTAATTGTTGAAGCTACAGATTTCCCCAGGCCCCTTCCCTAGGATTTCTGAATTAGTAAATCTAGGAGGAAGCCCAGGAACCTGCATGTTTACAAGCACCCCAGGTGATGTACATACTCAGGGAGGTTCAGAAAACAGGTTGTACTTTTAGGAGAGGGCGGAGACAATATCTAAAATCAACGGGGAAGTTACGTTGCTAATAATAGCTCTAACTACAGCCATGCAGCCCCAAGGTACACTCTGGGGCTTAGTTCCAGGACCCCCACGGACACCAAAACCCACAGAGGCTCAAACCCCTTACACTGGGCCCTCTGCATCCATGGGTATGCAGGGCTGGCTGTATACATGTTTATATCCCTCTCTGGGGTTGTGTTCCAATCCCAATCTGTGTCCAGGACTTAAATGAAAGACAAAATGTGAACAAAATTCCCAGTCCTGCAGATATTCGATCTTTACTCAGTGGGCCACAGGCCAAGAGAAAGAAGAACCATTGTGACATGTGGTTTCTGCCTCTTCTTAAGGGATCACTTTTTTCACTATTATTTGGACCAAATCACCAGGACCTAGAATTTGAAATTGATGTAAGCTATACACACATCACTGAATAAGCACTTAGACAGCAATTCATGTAAAAGTATATTCAGCTGCGTAAGAACAGGATGTGGCTTATTTTTTTATCTTAGATGTTTTATACTGTATTATTTAAACTGTTCCATGCACTTTAAAAAAAGGCAGAAAGTTTCCACATTCATTTTTTAAGTTCACACTATAAGTAGCTATATAACCCTGATATCAAAACTGAACAAGGATAGAAAATAAATGGAAATGTATAGCAATCTCATTTGACTATATCCAAAGATCCTAAATATAGGAGTCTATTTAAATATTCGTATATGAGAAGGGTTTATTCCAAGGATGCAAGAATGATTCAACATCAGAAAATCTGTTTACGTTAAGTCACTACTTTGAAGGATGCCCATTGTTGCCATTATATATTTTATAATAAAATATTTTTTAGGAACTCTCAGAGGTCCTAGACAATGAAGGACAAGGAAAAGATAGTGATGAATCCTAGAAAGAAAATTTCAAATTTATCTTTATTTGTAGATGATATGATGGTCTACCTCAAAAATCCAAGAAAATCAACCTCTCTGCATTGTTTTTTTCTGGTTTGATTTTTTTTAAAATAATTGCAATTATAACTTACAATTTACAAATTATAATAATACTTTTCCAAATATCTTTTCCCTGACATTCCAAAACGCTTAGAGCAACTACCTTAAGTATGTTCCCAAGCTTGATTTCTCTGTGACCCTACCAGGTAAGTCTTTCAGATTTTCAATTCACAGGCTAGAAAATGCAGAAAAACAAAAACCTGGCAGAGGTCATAGGAAGAGGGATGTGACGATCACAAACACCTGTGCTGAACTTGACCCCAACTCAACACATCTGAGCATAAGCCCCTGGCTTTCCAACTTTGCTGCACCCCGCAATCCGCTGGGGTATCTTTAAGAGATGTGTGACGCCAGCTCCCACCCCAGACACTGTGATTGATTTAGGGTGCAACCTGGGCATCGGGTTTTTAAAAGCACTTCAGGTGATTCTAAAACCTCACAAAGTCTGGGAACTGCTGACTTCAGCAGTTCCCAGGCTGCTCGTCATTTTGGCAAGTCTGGGCTCCGAAGAGCTGAGAACATAGCTCTGCTTCGTCCTTTCCAACATCTGGCTCAGGTCCTTTTACCTATAACCCGTCTCTGTTCTAATTCAGAAACTTCCTGGGACATCTGAGCACCTCTTTGGCCTTTGGCTTTATTCATCCTATCTGCACTGCCCTACTAACACATTACGTACTTACTGAATATGTTGGTTTTGGGGGGGAAGTGTGTATCCCTTCAGAATGGTTTATCTAGTTAGTACAGTAAAGCTCCTACCAGATTTACTGACCACCTACCGTGCAGGTGCCGTGGGGTGACAGCAATGATTCAGGCCCCATCTTGAGCCCCCTGGTGTTCACAGTTTACGATGTGGCAGAAGAAGACACAAGATAACCATAACAACAAAAAACATGACTGAGCATAAGGAGCTGTGATGAGTACAACAAGAAAGGCACAAATCGGGACTTCCCTGGTGGTCCAGTGATAAAGAATCCGCCTTCCAATGCAGGGGACGCAGGTTCCATCCCTGGTCGGGGAGCTAAGATCCCACATGCCACGGGGCAACGAAGCCCAGGTGCCACAACTACTGAGCTCACGCACCTCAACAAGAGAGCCCACGTGCTCTGGAGCCCGCACACCACAACTAGACAGAGAAAAACCACACACTGCAACTAGAGAGAAGCTGGCGTGCCGCAACGAAAAGATCCTTCGCGCTGCATGCCTCAGCAAAGACCCCACATGCCGCCACTAAGACCCGATGCAGCCAAAAAAATAAATAAATAAAAATTTGAAAAGAAAGGCACAAATCAAGGGAGAGAGAAATACTCCTTTACCTCGCAAAATAATGAGACAGGAAGAAGGAGAAGTAGCCAATCCTACAGGGTTTCTGAAACAAGAAAGAGACTCTCAGGCCCCTGGCTGGGTAGGGAGGTACAACAAGGAGATGCCAGCCCGGCAGGGGTGACCTGATGAGCACACGTGGTGAGGAAGTCGAGATGTGGCCTCTACAAGGCTGGAGACTGAGGTTCAAAAGCAGGTAAGAAGACAGCCTGGAGAAACAGATGCAAAGGGGGCAGAGCCCATGGGAGAGGTCAGTGTGTCTGAAAAAACCCAGGGGACCCAGCTCTGATGAAGCAGGGCACCAGGTGCAAGTGAAAACCTGTCACTTCCAGTTTCCGGTTTGGCATGTAAGGATCTCGGAAGTCACCAATACATCCTAAGAACAAGTAAAAAAAAAGCTAAACAAACTAAAAACCAGCAACTCTTCTTGAACCCATCAGAGAAGTGAGGTCAAGGGCAAGGCACTGCCCCAGAACTTGGACAGACAAGCAGAGACAGAGGACTGCAGTTTACCAGAGCAGAGACTCATGAGCAGAAATCGCTACGGGAACCAGCTCTGTGGTAGGAAATCCTGAACTGTAATTGATGAATTGCTGGGGCTTGCTGTGAACAATTCTGAGAATTAAAACTCCAGGGGGACCCCATGCTTCTGTGAGTTTCACCCTCTTCAGGAACTCGACCAGGTTCTCACAGCAAAGATCAGAGAAAAATCCCCACGTGCTTTCAACAGGAAGAGGGCAAAAGGGGTCATCTTGAAGTATACCAGAGCACTCTGTTCTTCACAACGCCTGAAACCATGAGGAATTATTTCACTAGTGCCCAACCAACCTGGGAGAAAGGAAATACCCGAAAGCTGCCCCCTGTAGCCATCCTGCCCCACCTAAGGGGGAAAAAAAACCGCAGAGCCTGGTGAAGTTCAGGGCCTGGGGCACAGGTTCACTGCCAAGACTGAGATCTAATCACAGGACTGGAGAACACTCTCCCCTCCTCCCATCTCACCACCACATTCCTTGGGGCTTCTTTACCCACAGTTCCTTTGACCCAGTACGTCATGTCTATCTTTCAACAAAAAATTACAAGGCATACTAAAAGGCAAAAAACAACACAGCTTGAAGAGACAGAGCAAGCATCAGAACCAGGCTCCGACATGGCAGGGATGTTGGAAATATGAGATCAGGAAATTAAAATAACGAAGACCGTCAGGTAACAAAAGATTTGCCAGCTAGTACCTGAATAAAAACTATCCCTGGCTTGAAGGCACCAACAGTATTACATTTTCACCTAAGATAACAAATAAGAAAAAGTACAGCTCTGTACCTGGGAGAAAAACAGCTGACAACTGAGTTTCCTGAGCTCGCCCTCACCGACCTATTAAATCCGACTCTCCAGGTGGGACTCAGGATAGGGATGGTATGTAAAGTATCGTCAGGGACTTCCCTGGTGGCGCAGTGGTTAAGAATCTGCCTGCCAATGCAGGGGACACAGGTTCGAGCGCTGGTCCAGGAAGATCCCACATGCCGCGGAGCAACTTCTCAACAAGAGAAGCCACCGCAATGAGAAGCCCGTGCACCACAACAGAGAGTAGCCCCCGCTCGCCACAACTAGAGAAAGCCCGTGCACAGCAACGAAGACCCAGCGCTGCCAAAAATAAATTAATTAAAAAAAAAATCTTCATCCATGTCACCCGGCAAAGTCTCCTGCATAAAGGACATGCCTTCAAATATATATATATTGATTTTATTTGTGTGCATTTTTCTAAAAACAGCAAGCCTACATTTAGGCACAAGTAAACAGTCTGCCATTACATGCTTTCCAATTAATTATTTCTAATACTCCACTTTAGCGAACTCATCATTAGAGGTAGACTTCAAAACCACCCAAACTCTGCAGATAAGATACAATCCTCAAAACGCTCTACAGGATCTTCCTCAAAAGACCACCTGGGAGCACATACTGAATGCAGAAAGAATCTCCCACTTAAACATGCTCAGCCATCGCAAGGCATCAAACTTACTGTAGCAGACAGAACAGTGGCTCCCCAAAGATGGCCACGTCCTAATCCCTGGAACCAGGGAATGTGTTACCTTACACCGTTCAAAGGGATTTTGCAGGTGCAATTAAGCCACAGATTTTGAGATGAGGAGATAATCCCCGGTTATCCAGCTGGGCCCAACGTGGGACACAGGAGAGTCAGGAGGAGAGGTGATGAAGAGGGTGAGAGAGATCTGAAGATGGAGGAAAAGGTCACAAGCCAAGGAACGCAGGTAGCCTCTAGGAGCCGCAAAAGTCAGGGAAGCAGGTATTTTCCCCTAGAGCCTCCTGAAGAAACACAGCCTGGCTAACACCTAAAATTAACCCAGGGAGACCTATGTCAGACCTCTGGTCTACACAGCTGTAGGAGAAGCTCATGTTGTTTTAAGTCACTAATCTTGGGGTAATTTGTTACAGCAGCAACAGAAGCACACCTGCCATCTACCAGCATGTGCCAAAGGGGGTCAGGCCAGCGAGTTAACGCGAGAACGGGAACCGGGGTCCCTCGCCTGGGGAGGTGCTGATGATGACAGGGTGAGGAACGAACTTTGGTGGATGGGTGCTTCTGACACACCTGCATGTCCTTGCTGATGGGAGGTGGGATCACGAAACAGAGTTAACCTACCTCAACCAACTGCACCAAACAAGGATTGACCACCCAAGTTGTTTGGTTTTTTTTGGAAGGGCGGGTGAAGGGGACTCTTCTCTTCTCCTGTAACAGTGAGAGTTGATGTCATTACCTCTGTCCTTCTTAAAATCCTGAGAAGCAGGTCAGATAATGAATATGTTGAAATGAACTGGCGTTTCCCCTCTCTGGGAAGCAAGCCTGACCTCTTTGAGCAATAAACCTACAACCCCAGGCATCCCTGGGCCAACCCATCAGGAGGGAGATGCAGAAACCAATTATCCATAAATTCAAGGCTTTGAAGTCTCAAGACTGGTCCATTCCTGGAACATTCTGTAAGTCACCGTTTGTTAGAACACAGTTGCATAACGAAAGGGAATGAGGTGCGTCCCAGTGACAGTGAAGCAGGATACTACTGTGTGTGTTTGACCAAACCTTCATCGTGCAGCTGGAACCCAAGGTGACAGAGTTACCCCTCACCCTTGGAACACACAGCATGTCCCTTCTGAGTGGCCAGCGACCACTGCAGGGTGTGCCCCACATTGGTCTCTGCAAAACCAGCCACGAAACCCCAGCTGACTGGTCTTAACAACTCCAAGGAACGGCTGACGAATAAGACTGGATTTGCACTGTGGGGGGCATGCAAGTTATTCAAGTCAAACATTTAAAAAGTTCAATCTATGATCCCTCTTTAAAGGGGCCAAGAACCAAGGTGACAGTGACACACTGTGAATGATATTGCACGTAGGGAGAGGAGAGGAAGACGACTGGGAATGCGACAAAATTCAAACGTGTCGCAAGTCTCCCACTATGGAGAGAAGACATGAAGTCAAACTGATTCCCTGCACGCGGTAAGTGTTTAACACAAGTCTATTCGGAGAAGGCAGGAAGAGAACCCTCAGGCTGTCCAGGTGACAAGATCTCCAGGCACAAAATAAACCCCTTCTTGGCTTCTCTCTCCCGGTCCCCCTTGGGCCTCCTTACTGCTGGGGACCCTGCAGTCCCAGCAACAAGAATGTGGTAGCAACTGGACCACAGAAATCTGACCTCCACATAACATCACTGGAGTGGACCACTGACGAGCATCCTCACACGTGCTCTGTGTGATTACAGACATCCTCCCTCCCAGACAGCAAACCTACGTTCGTGCAGTAAAGGGGGAAGAAAACAGGAGTGTGGTCTGACACTTCATCTTAGTGGGAATCATTACAGGTACAGGCTTTTGGGCCCATGAATTTCTAACGTCTTCTTCTTGAAGTTGCAGATGATTTTAAAACCAGTAGAGAAAGATAAACACCCCCTCCCATCCCCTCCAGAAAAGGACAGCCCCCTGCTTGAATATTCAACAGAGGTTTCATTTGAGGAAAGTAGATGAAATTTCAGACTCCCTTCCCCCCAAAGCATTCCCACACGAATCATTCTAAACCCTTGAACCGCCTGAGCTGAAAACCCAGACTCACCTCTCTACCCGCCCCGCTTCCCCCAGAGCGCACGGCAGATACCCGGTCACGTAACCCCCTCCCCCGCTGGGGTCCCCCTGGCAGGGCACCACTGTGTTTTTTCACCATTTCTGAGGACAGATCCTTCACTCAACAGCTGTGTTTGTTTACGGGATGAGAAATGAACACGGGACACACGCACTTGATCCAGCAGAGTTTTCCTTTTGGCATCTCCCTCCCAGACTACACAATATATCCGACCTTGTAGTCCGGTTAGAATTTGCCATCAGCCGGAGCCAAGAGGGTGGGTAGAGAGGACGTCGCCATGGAGGGGAACCTGGAATCATTCGCTCTATAGACAGACATCAATTTTTCCTTGAAGCGGTGCCAATAGGCCACCCCGTGTGTCCCTCCGAACCTACCATTTCTCCACAGCAGAGGGACAGGGTCCCCACTTCTCAGACACCAGGGGATGGGCGGCTCTGTGAGTCCCTCGAGGTCCTGCCCGGGCACGATGGAGCCAACTTGGCCGTGCAAGGCCACAACCCACACTTCCACATCTGGCAAACTGTCGCCCGTAGCAAGGTGCCCTTCGAATGAAATTCACCAGCCTCCTTTCTATGTGGCGTTTTAAAAAAGATGAGGGTAAAAGTCTCCGACATACAAGAAAAGGCAGATGTTTTCCTGAAACTTTTTCTGTTCAGAAAACCACTTTGCTTTTGGTGGTTTCTTAAAATTCCCAAAAGTGCTCCCTCAACTTTTAAAACTCAGATCATCTGGAAGAGGATCACTATTCTATATAAAAATACCAAACTTTATCATTCCTTTTTTTTTCTTTTTGGGAAACGTATACTTCCGATCTTCTTGTTTCAGAGTAATGGGGTGTCTTGTGCTTTCATTCCTCTGCAATGTCTTTTGGAGTATTCCTCACCCGGGGTTGGCTGCAGAAAGCAGAGGCCGAAAACACTGGCGAGCTGTCTCCAAGTTCGAAATTCACTCCTGGGATGTATGTTTTGTCTTTCGAAATGCGGGTTTCTGAAAGCTCACCCAGTTATCTAAGACTTAGAGAATCCACAGGAGTATCTGCAGAGCACAATGTGCGGTGCACACACGCAAGGGAGTCCCAAGGGCAGGTGGGAAGTAGGGCCAACGTACACGGCCACGTTTTATGGGCTGCATCCCAGGTGTTCAAAGGCCCCGCCTCTAGGCTCCCAGGACACCGCAAACGCAAAGCAGACGCCAGCTGGCTGCACTCTGGTGTCACTAGGCAGCTTAAACATCAAGCCAAGCATGGAGGTTCCTTTCTCATCTTACTGCTTCTCCCCTCGAGGGGCAATATGAGAATATGAATGCACAACCGGTGTTCTCATAGGATGCTGTGGTCACTGGAACAATACTTAAAATGTGTGGACACACACACTCAGACACACACAGTGAGTCATATCTTTCTATTAGAGCAGAATATAATATCGTTATAGACGCTGTAACATTTAGAGCCAGAAACAATATTTCATACGCCACAGATTAAGATTAAACACACATTTCTAACAGTATGTGTTGACTGTTTTACTCAGCTAGCTCCTAGAATATATTTATGTCCTAACTTTTTGTTTTATATTCAT
Organism: Aethalodelphis obliquidens; assembly: GCF_003676395.1. Taxonomy (NCBI): domain Eukaryota; kingdom Metazoa; phylum Chordata; class Mammalia; order Artiodactyla; family Delphinidae; genus Aethalodelphis; species Aethalodelphis obliquidens. The sequence goes on along the minus strand of NW_020837978.1, from coordinate 5,475,904 downwards.
CTTATCTCCCCTGATAGGCTGTAAACTCCAGGAGGTCAAGGACTGCTGCATAAGTATTTGAACCCTAGTCAACCCTTAGCAGTAGGAGGTGCCCCAGTAATACGGTGAAAACTACCTCATTCTTAAAGCACACCTTCAGGTCTGAATAAAATGTCAACCCAGGAAGTCACTGGTGAGGCCCAGACATGTCCTCTGAAAAGTAACACGTAACATGTCATGAACACGTGGCTGCTTCCATTTTAATGAAGACACCACCTCCTCCCTACACCAAATGCAAAGTAAGACTCTGCCTGTGTCCTCCAGGAGGTGACGTACGAGTGGGGACGGGAAAAAGTGAACAAATGACAGCCGAGCCATCAGGAAGTGGCAACCAAATGCTATGAAGACTTCGAGGAAAGGGAGTTTGCATCTACCCCAAAGAGGTCAGTAAAGGCTTAAGGAAGGAGCTACAATTTGAGATGGGCCTTGAAGGGTGGCTAAGAGCACGCAGAAAGGTGGTGAGGGCTGAGATCCAGAGCCCACTTCAGCGGCTGCGTCTGGGTCTTGAATGCTGACCCAATCCATTCAAACACAAACCATGGCTGCTGCGGTGGGTCACCCCTCAGCAGGACTGGAATTTTCTATGCTATTAGCTGGTCACACTGAGTCCATGACAGAATATCACATGTCCCTCTCCACCTTACGAAAAGAGAAGTGCACTTGGAATTCTATGTTAAAATAATACACTGGGCTCCTTCTGTCTCTAGCCCAATTATAGGATGTTGGAACGCTCTGCTGGAAAACTTGCGATAATGAGCCAGTGCTGAAGGGCATAATGTTTTGATTGTCAAGCAGGTTGCTCATGATGCAAATCTATGACTTCAGAAGTGATTTCACAAATATCTTGGTAACAGCCATCTGACTCATAAGCTCCAACGTAGTCTTCAAAAGCAGCTGTGTGTGCAAGTAATCCAAAGACGGTCCTTGAGAAATGTTACAGCGAAAGCATAAAATAAGACAAGAAAGCCTGCATCTTGAAGAGGGTATCATTTCGCAGTGCAACTTTCACACTCAACGCAAGGCGAGGGCCAAGCCAACCGTGCAAAATGTGCCAGCGCAGGGCATGGCTGATCCGGGGGAGAGAACACACGTATAGGCTTATGTGGTTTTACAAAATTAACGGGAGACTTGCCACCCGCTGACTACAGCAAAGAAAACTCACTTGGAGGTCTCATAAGACAATCCTTATTTCACACAGAACGTTTTGATCCATTCAAGACTTTTACTTTGATTTTTACGTTTTATTCCCCAGGCATCTGTTGTTTATGTGTTAAAAAGCTACGGCCCAGGAGAGGTAAGTGACTTGCCCAGGGTCGCCCAGCAGTCAAGTCAGGGTGGGAGGATGGTGTCTCTCACTCCACCGATTCCTTCCCTTTCATCCACAAGCAGATTGACAAAGACACTCAGGAAAAGGGCCAAATATGTTATAATTCTGCATTTCCTGTTTCAATTTCACTGCTGTTTATCACACCAGCTCAAAAAAATGTGAAAGTCTGGTTTCTTAAAAATAAGAATGGAGGGCTTCCCTGGTGGCGCAGTGGTCGAGAGTCCACCTGCCGATGCAGGGGACGCGGGTTCGTGCCCCGGTCCGGGAAGATCCCACATGCCGCGGAGCGGCTGGGCCCGTGAGCCATGGCCGCTGAGCCTGTGCTCCGCAGCGGGAGAGGCCACAACAGTGAGAGGCCCGCGTACCGCAAAAAAAAATAAGAAGAAGAATGGAATCAGCGGGTGTTTAAATTTTACTTCTCTGTTCTCCTACTCCACTTGAGCTTTTAAAGTCATACGTCCTTAATCCCATAGAACATGTCCCTTATTTAAAATTCAAAGTAAGTTCAAGCCAAGAGCCTTAAAGAACATGGGTTTTACTAATGAGGCAACTGGGACCTAGATAGGTTACCAGGACTGCAAGGTTACCAGCTATTTAGTGGCAAACATGCAGAGTGATGACGGAGGACCTCGGAAAAGCTGAATTCTAACTGCCTACAGCACATGGCTTGCATTTTTTCACCCATGCTCTGACAGGTCCCCTCCACCTTGAGCTGCCCGAGGAACCATCTGGCAGAATTCACATCTGGTGGAATTATTCAGGAACAATGTATGATCTTCCTAGGAACACAGGTTCCTAGTAAGACGGAAGATATTACTAATGTTGAGGATACTGACATGGTCGTGAGGGGCATAAAGAATGTCTAACGGCATCTCCTGAATCACTAAATGAGTCCCCAAATCAGCAGTGAGAATGGCATTCTGAAAAAGGAAAGCCTTCCTTGTACCAGGTTACCATTCAGAAGGTAATTCCATAGGTAACATGTGCCAGGCTCTGCGCTCAAAGAAACACAGGAATAAGACAGCCCCTGCTCTTAGGAGCTCTTGGTCTGGCCGGAAGCATTGATGAGTAAACAGATCACTCGCGTTGGTCTGACATGAGACACCTCTGCTCCACCACTGCCCACCGCCTCTCCTCAAACCACAGATGCACCTGTGGGCAGGTGAGCAAACAGAGAAGGGAACATGGGCTCCACCTCCCATGGTGCCTGTGAGCCTGTGGTAGGCGGCTGGAGAGAGGGTAAGGGGGCTTGTTGTTGGGTCAACAAAGAGACTGGACGCCAAAACTGCTAAGCACAGCCTGACCCAAAGGCTGCACTCTTCTCATGTGTCAGGTTTGGCAATGGGCCTCCTGTGACCAGCCCCTCTGAAGCATCCCCAAGCTTCACCTTCTAGCCACCACCACCACCACAGCTATTCAAAAAAAAGTAAAAATTAACATGCAAAGGCCACAAAGCACTGTAGGCAAGAGAGGGTGTTTGTTGATCCTGTTTTAAATAGGCTTGGTTGCAAACCAGAGCTGTCCGTATGGCCGTTTTCCAAAACACAAATCTGGTGAGGTCCTACAAGGACCTAAGAGGAGCCCAGATGAATTTCTTAGTCCTTAAATAAATGCCTGGGGGTGAGTGTTCAGCAGAATTCTCTAAATCTATTCCTGATTCTGCCAGTCATTCCTAGGCTTGAGTGAGAATCTTTGTTCTATTCAGCTCCCTGCCTGGGTAGAGCAGGGATATCACTAATCTAAGGGTGTTGGCTACTCAACTTGCATTCACAACCTCAATGTGAATTCAGAGATGCTGGAATCTGCACAGATCACCATCTTTCCAGAAAGAAGCCGAGCTACAAGTCCGAAAGGTAATGTGTGGAATGTCTGTGGAAAATGCTATATATTTGGTTGGTGGTATCCCCATGCGTGAGCATTCTTCTCTAACCAGAAAGACTAGTTTGCCATGATTCTATTTCTCCTCTGCAGAGCCTTGATCTAGAAAAGAAGTCACTTCTAGAGAAACTCTGCAGATAATTTGAGGCGGGATTCCCGAACATGTGAACTTTCAGAGTAGCCATTTTAGCAGGCTAGGGAGTGGAGATCAGCAGTCATGACTGAGGACTGTGGAAAGAACGAAGAGGCATACTAGTTAGGATTTCATTCCTGCTCTGCAGAGCAGGGAACCTTCAAAAGGAGAGAGCGCAGGAATCTCTATGAAGACGAAGCTCCGGGTATAACCATAAAAGAACACAAACAGATTGCTGGGAAGGTGGGGAGACAAAACGGGAGAGGTCTGGAAAAGGAGCAGGCAGCATCTCTGAAACCAGTCTTGTTTCAGCACAAAGAATGTCCTGGTCAAGAGTAACAGTTGAGGTGTGTTCCTTTTTCTCTGAGGGAGAATGAAGAAATTAGAGACAAGTCATAGCTTCAAGGGATCAAAGGAACTTTGGGGACTCACAGCTGCTGTATGTATTGAGTTGGACAGTATCCCCACAAAATTCATATGCTTCCCAGAACCTCAGAATGTGACCTTATTTGGAAACAGGGTCCTTGTGGATATAATTAGTTAAGATGAGGTCATAACTGGAATAGGGTGGGCCCTTAACCCAATATGACTAATGTCCTTATAAGAAGAAGTGAAGAGACATAAAAACAGCAGAGAAAAAAAGAACGCCACGTGAAGACAGAGGCAGAGATTGCAGTGATGCTTCTACAAGTCAAGGAATACCAAGGACAGCCAGTAACACCAGAAGCTAAGAGAAGGGCAGGGAACAGATCCTCTCCTGCAGCCTTCAGAGAGCACAGCCCTGCCAACACCTTGATTTCAGACTTTTAGCCTCCAGAGCTGTGAGAGAATAAACTTCTGCTATTTAAACCCACCCAGTTTACGGTACTTTGTTGTGGAAGCCCCAGGAAATTAATACACCATACTATGCATTTTGCAAATGAAATAATATAACTAGTACAGTCTTTGACTTCTTTATACCACACAATGGGAATTTCCCTTCTGTCCATGAAGACTAAACACTATGGAATTGCACTCCCACCATAAAACAATTAGAAAACAAATGAATAAAAGTTATGAAACAAATGATGTGAGCCCTACGACTGCCCCAGATCACTGCCTACAGAATTTCAGGTGTGGGGGGTCGTACAAAGTCCAATAGCCTCACTGAGTTCAAGAGACTGAGACTGGAGTTTGGGGAGGCCAACGTAGCTAAATTTGCAGGGCTGAATACCAGAAAAAAGGGAGTTACACAGAGAGAGCAAGCTCCAAAGATATGCAAAGGAGTCTTCTCTAGCCTTTAGCTGAATTCTCAACTGCTCACGTCTAACAAAACCTACAAGACATGGAAAGAACTATAGCGAAAAGAAAGAAAAATTACCAGAGCTCATACAAGGCTGCAAAGATTGTGTCCCCAAGAACCACAGTGTTGAGACATCATAGTATATGGAGCATTAGGTAGAATCTTCAAAAAGAATGTGCCTTAGTAGGGGAATAAATGTTTCCTAAAATAAAAGCTGACCTGTGCCCACTATAACAAAGCATAAAAGCAAACGTCAAAAAGATCTTCAAATAGGGCTTCCCTGGTGGCGCAGTGGTTGAGTGTCCGCCTGCCGATGCAGGGGACACGGGTTCGTGCCCCGGTCCGGGAAGATCCCACATGCCGCGGAGCGGCTGGGCCCGTGAGCCATGGCCGCTGAGCCTGCGCGTCCGGAGCCTGTACTCCGCAATGGGAGAGGCCACAATAGTGAGAGGCCCGCGTACCACAAAAAAGAATTTAGAAAAATGAATGGGCATGCAAAGAAACAGGAAAATATAACTCATAACCAAAAGAAAAATCAATCAATACAAACAGACTCAAATAAAAGAGATAAAGAGTTATAATAATAATAGTAGGCAAGGACCTTGAATAGCTATTATGTCTTAAATATATGCTCAAGAATGCAAAGGAAAATATTAGTATGTGGAGGAAATAAATGGAAGCTATAAAATGTGCAAGTGAAACTTCCAGAAGTCAAACAAAAAATACACTGGATGAGATTAACAGCAGTTTAGATAATGAAGAAGAAAATATAAGTGAAGTTGAAGTCATAGCAACAGAAACTGTGCCAAATGAGACAGCACAGAGACAAGAAAAGACTGGGAAAAAAATGAACAGGGTTTGGTGAACTGTGGGATAACATAAAGCAGTCTAGCATTTTGGGAATTTCAGTCCCAGAAGGAGGGGAAGAAAAGGGGAAGGCTGAAAAGTGATTGGAAGAAGTAATGACCAAATTAAAAAAAAAAAAAGAAAACAAACAAAAAAACCTATAAGCTCACAGATCCAAGAAACTCAAAGAACTACAAATAGAAAAATCATAAAATAACACCAAGGCACATGATAAAAAAAACTGATGAAAAACAGCGATAAAGTTAAAAATCAGCCATATAAAAAGACACATTACATACAGTGGACAAACATAAACGTGACAGCAGACTTCTCAACAGGCCATTCTGAGTAGACGTCAATAGAATGATATCTTTAAAGAGATATGTAGAAAGAAAAAAAATACTGACAACCTAAAATTATAATTTGAAAAATTAGAAGTTGAAAGTGAAAAATCTTTCAAAAATAGAGATAGACTTTTTCAGACAAAAACGCTGAGAGAATTTATCACCAGTAGACCTGTACTACATGAAAGGTTAAAAAAAGTTCTTTAAGCAGAAGGAATTAGAGGTTGAAAGTGAAAATTTTTCAAAAATGGAGATAGACTTTTTCAGACAAACAAAAGCTGAGAGAATTTATCACCAGTAGACCTGTATTACATGAAAGGTTAAAAAAAAGTTCTTTAAGCAGAAAGAAGATGGAAATTTAGATCTGCATAAAAGAATAAAAAGTTCAAGAAATGGTAAATACATACATAAACATAAAAGACTTCTTTTTAAATTTCTTTAAACATAATTGACTGCTTAAAACAAACAAAATAACAGAATATTGAGGATTTGTAATGTATGTAGAAATAAAATATATGACAACAATAACACAAAGGACCAGAGGGAGAAATTGAAGTATACTTTGTAAAGATTTTAGAGTATATGTGAAATTGTGAAGAATTTGAAGGTAGACTATGATAAATTGATGGTAATGGAGATAAAATAAAATCATAAAAAATACACCATTAATCCAAAAGAAGGCAAAGAAAGGGGGAAAGGAACAAAGAACAGACAGGACAAAGAGAAAACAAATAGCAAAATGGTATATTTAAACTCAACTGTGTAAATAATTGTATTAAATTTAAATGGTCTAAACATTCCGATTAAAAGGCAGAGACCACCAGATCATTTAAAAAACCAAACAAAATCTAATTACACACTATTTAGAAGAAATCCACTTTATGTATGAAGTTTATAGTTACAGATACATCAAAAGTAAAAGGTTGTGGGCTTCCCTGGTGGTGCAGTGGTTGAGAGTCTGCCTGCCAATGCAGGGGACACGGGTTTGTGCCCTGGTCCTGGAAGATGCCACATGCCGCAGAGCGGCTGGGCCCGTGAGCCATGGCCGCTGGGCCTGCGTGTCCGGAGCCTGTGCTCCGCAACAGGAGAGGCCGCAACGGTGAGAGGCCCGCGTACCACAAAAAAAAAAAAAAAGTAAAAGTTTGGAAAATTATGCCCTGCAAACACTAATCAAAGAAACTAGAATGGCCATATGAATTTCAGATATAAGATGGCTTCAAAACAAAGAATATTACCAGAGATAAAAAGGAATATTTCATAATGCTAAAGAGTCCAGTTCATCAAGACACGTAACAATCCTAGAAGTGCATTCCCCTAATAACAAAGCTTCAAAACACATGAAAGAGAAAAAAAATGATAGAACTGAAAGGAGAAGTGGGCAAATCCTTAACGATGGCTGGAGATTTCAACTATGAGTAATCAATGAAAGTAAATGGAAAGTCAGTAAAGATACAAGACTTGAACAACACTATCAACCAACTTGACCTAATTGCCATTTATAGAACACTCCACCAACAGCAGCAGAATACATGTTCTTTTTAAGTGCACAAGAAACATTCACCAAGATATGACTCCAAAACAAGACTCAAATTCAAAATGATTGCAATCATCCTGTGCTCTCTGACTGCAGTGGAATTAAACTAGAAATCGGTAAATCCTCAGATATTTCAAAATTAAACAACATACTCCTAAATCATCAAAAGGTCAAAGAAGAAATCACACGGGAAATTTTTAAAATATTTTGAACTGAATGCAAATGAAAACATGACAAGAGGAAAAACTGGTGGTGAGGGGGAAATCTATACCATTTAACGGTTATTTAGAAAAGAAGAGTGGTCCATACACCAGAGTGATGAGAGTACTTATTTATAATTTGGGCACTCAGAATTAATTTTAATTTGTAGATTTGGGGGCAAAGTCTCAATGACCTTGGAAGCCTGACTTCTCTCCCCCGCTTATCTCCCAAGAAAGGAACTCAAGCTCTTTTTAAATACGGGCATTTCTGAAACAAAGATACCACTGCCTGTCAGCTCTGTGAAGAAGGAAGGGTGTGAACTAGCTCAATACCTCTCGAAGTTTAATTTGCCTATGAATCACCTAGAGATCTTGTAAAAATGATATTCTGAATCAAAAGATATGGGATGAGGCCTGAGATGATGCATTTCTAACAAGCTCCCTAGAGAGGCAGACCACACTTTCAGCAGCGGGGAACAAGAACCCTCTCCTCCAAACAATACATCAGCCTCTGTTTAACCAGGAACAATTTCTCCCACCAAATCTGATTTTTTTTTTTTAACTTCCTCTTGTGTCCTCTTCCCTCTCTGGAGAAAATGCCAAGAAAAGGTCAGTGGGTGATGGGGGCAAAAGTTACTTAATAGAGAAGAGATAGGGCTGGCCACTGACTTTTTGATCAATTAAGTAGCAGATGCTTGACTGAGATCAGGACTGGCTTTAATAACCATTACTTTAAAAGTTCTGAAACCTTTTTGAATGCCTAAAATTACTTTGGACTCAGACCTTTTTTTTTTTTTTTTTTTAAACAGCAGTGCTATTACCACATAAAATGAGAAATCTTAAAAACGAGGTTGGTTCTGTGCTTAACATTACCTGCTTCTGCAGCTTCACAGACCCTGACTCCCAGCTGACCCTGTTTCTTGATCCCCTGAGCTAGGTGTAGGTGTTCATTATACCCAGCAGGTAATACTCAGGCACACCATGGTCCCATAGAAGAGGCTAATCAGTAAACAAGAAAATACAAAGGGCAAGAGAAGACGGGAGACCACGTGAGCTGGGCTTCATGGAACTATTCTGTACATCCATCCACAGTGATGAAAGGATGGTTGTATTCAGAGCTGTAAAATACTCTTCACTTTGGGGGACAAAGATTTTTGTTCACCTGCATCTTCCTTATCTGCAAATTGCCAATCCCAGCCAAGAACCTTCAGTGATGAAACACTAAAAGCTCTTTTTTGAACTTATTGCTTCCTGGCATGGAAAATTATGTAGAATTAAATTTACCCCCATTTTAAAAAAAGAGAAAACTTTAATTCCAGTTATAAATTCATTTCTATTACGACTTAAAGACTTCTCTAAGATAGACTGAATGACTGTAGATAGACTTTCTTAATCAAGTCACCCAGCAGAACAAGTGGAGAGTCAGTGCCCCCATATATGTCATGGAATCAGCCTGGAATTAAAAGTTTAAGTAATTCATATTCAGGATCTGGATTATACAGCTTTAGAACAGAAGCCAGCAAACTACAGCTCATGAGCCAGCTACCTAGTTTTATAAATACTAGTTTAATGGGAATATATTCCAATTAAACTCCCATTTTTTGAAGTACTGCTTCTGCACTCCTGCAGCAGAGTTGAGCAGCTGCAGCAAAGACTCTGCCTGCATCAGGCCCTTTAAGAAAAAGTTCCCAACCCCTGCTGCAGAAGAACGTGCAAGGACCGAGAAGTCTGAAGGAAGCAGAAAATTCTTACACTGAGCAGAAAGCTCTCAATATCACAGTACGAAATTTAAATGAAGCACCTTTGTGAAGTAGTGAGTTTCCTGTAACACAAAGGGTTTAAGCAGCTCCTAGATGACCACCATCCTAGAACTGTGGTGAAAGGGATGGAGGGTTTCTTAAGTCACATCTGTGATTCTGCCTCATCTTAGGCTATCAATGGCACAGAGGCCCCACACTGGACTTCTTGAAACGTAGTCTCACTTGACCCACAAAGAAAAACATCTTACGTTACAGCTAAGAGAATCTAAAGAAAACATGCATCTTGAAAAGGACAGCCCTGGGTATCTTCTGGTGGCCAGTTCGTCTACAATTGGCCCACAGAACTGACTGCTGGACAGAAGCCATGTCTAATTCTGTGGCCATTACAGCTTTTAACATGCCATGATTGCTCCACAGAGATTTGTAAATAATAATTTAATGATGTCTCTGTGTAATCCAGATTGCCAAATCTTTCTGCAGTCTTACTCATGGGCACAGAATGTACGTGTCAACCCAATTATAGACTTCAAAATATGTGCGGCACCACTGGATCTTCTACAACAGTTAAGTATTGTTTTCTAGAAATCCAGGTGGGTGGGCTCATGGAGAAAGAAGGCCCAAAAAGTCAAAGATTCATCTTTGTTTTTCCCTTCCTCACCATATTGCTTTTATAATGTAGCAAATTAAGAGGGCTTTTTTTTTTTTTGAAGTTTCCAATTAAAGTATTTGACCTGTCTGCTGCATTTTAGTAGACTGAGCTAGGCTCCATTCTGCTGCCAGAGGAACACACTTTGCAATTCTCAAGCCAATTCTTTCTCTGACCAACTTGGCAGTGTGATTGGCTGGGCTTGCAGGTAGTAGTGAGAGCGGCGCACTCCCAGTAAACCGTTCATTTTTATGGTGTTGGCTTTCACCTAAGTATCAGCAGGAGGCAATACCACTTGGTCAAGTCCGCCTTCAAGCGACATCAAAGGTGCTGAGCTTAACGTGGCTGAGTACGGACTAATCCAACAACATCTGAAGCTTTGGGTTGTAGCCAAGGACAAGTAGGTTGGGAATTTCCATTCTGGCTCCAGATTAAGAGTAGCTTAGGCAGCATCCTGAGATGGACCCATTCCCCATCACAGCTGAGACAGTCCAAGAAGAGACACAAGGTAGACAGAATCAGAGCCCTGACATCGCGGAATTGGGGCAGATGTGGAGGGAAGGAGGTTACCTGACGTTTAACCTCAAAGTGTTTGATGCCCGTGGAAACCAGACTACAAAAGAAATGGTAGCCAAGTTATTAAAAATCTTACCATTTATTAAGGCTCTCTTTCAAATAAAGAATGTTCACGTTGTTTTGTTAAAGAACAGAGAATTAAAAATATCAAAGAAACTTTGATTTTATTTTTGAACTTCAAATTCCAGAACCAGCTGGAAAAATCTCAAGATACGCCTAGTGGAGGTCCCTGTATTTATGGAGTTCATTTAATTAAGCAGCGAAAGGACATGTAAAACACAAGCAAACCAGCCAATGAAAATGAAAATTGACCGTAAAAGTCACTCTGGGGCATCTCAAGCTAAATCACGGCCATTGTGCAAGTTCAGAAATTCAGAAGGAGGAAAATATTGGCTCAATACCCAGACTCAGAACCCTTCTGCTTCCTCGTGCTGCCCTTATCATTCCCTCATTGATACACCCCTAACAGATTCCTACCACAGAAGCCCTACCCTCCTGAAGTCCTGTGTATCTACTCATCAGCCGCTTCCTTCTGAACAACCTTCTGCTGGCATGATGTGGTCTCTAGATTTCAGTATCCTTGGCGCCTGGCAAAGCAGCCGGCACATAATAGGCACCTCCAACGTTTAAGGGACAGTAGGAAAAGTGCCCTCACCATACATGGGATCCCCTCTTCAGCCTCCCTGTCACCCATTCTTACCCAGTATCATAATTTGTGCCTCTGCTTCTATGAGTTCTATCACCTGCCTTTTTTTTTTTTTTTTAACATCTTTATTGGAGTATAATTGCTTTACAATGGTGTGTGGGTTTCTGCTGTATAACAAAGTGAATCAGCTATACGTATATGTAAGGCCAACCGGCCCGAGGCAGGGGAACACAATCAGATTCACAGGTTGCATCAGACCGAAACTCTCCGGACCACCCAGTTCCAGACACTGACCTGGGGACTTTGCACCCGGCCCAGCCTTCCCGCCTTTTGAGGGGCGGGACTAACGGTCCCCCAGGATACCAGAAAAGACCACCAAATAAGGAATACCCTGCACCCTCCCAGATTCACCACACCCCTTTCCCTTCTTCCCCTATAAAATCTTGCCCAACCCTCGCCCGAGTGCAACTTCTCTGGCCCCTTTCTCTCGGACCAGTGAACCTCGCCCGGGAGCGCTCCCTAATAAAGCTCGCTTGAAGCTTTCCTGTTTCGCGGTGACGTTTGTTAAGATCCGACCTTACAGTATACATATATTATCCCACCCCTCTAGGTGGACACAAAGCACCGAGCTGATCTCCCTGTGTTATGCGGCTGCTTCCCACTAGCTAGCTATTTTACATTTGGTAGTGTATATATGTCCATGTCACTCTCTCACTTCGTCCCAGCTTACCCCTCCCCCTCCCCCATGTCCTCAAATAAGTTCTCTACATCTGCATCTTTATTCCTGTCCTGCCCCTAGGTTCTTCAGAACTTTTTTTTTTTTAGATTCCATATATATGTGTTAGCATACGGTATTTGTTTTTCTCTTTCTGACTTACTTCACTCTATATGACAGACTCCAGGTCCATCCACCTCACTACAAATAACTCAATTTCGTTTCTTTTTATGGCCGAGTAATATTCCATTGTATATATGTGCCACATCTTCTTTATCCATTCATCTGCCGATGGACACTTAGGTTGCTTCCATGTCCTGGCTATTGTAAATAGGGCTGCAGTGAACACTGTGGTACATGACTCTTTTTGAATTATGGTTTTCCCAGGGTATATGCCCAGTAGTGGGATTGCTGGGTCATATGGTAGCTCTATTTGTAGTTTTTTAAGGAACCTCCCAAGTGCATCTGCCTCTTTAAATCCCACTCGCCCTTCCGGGTACAGTGCTTCTCAAAGTCCAGTCCCGTGGACAACTTGACTAAAAACCATTGAAGATGCTCCTTAAAATGCAGATTCCTTGGTGCCGCAGCAGACACACTGCTTCAACCCATCTGGGAGGGAAGCCCAGGACGGCACATTTTAAACAAGCTCTTGAAATTATTCTGACACCCGTGATCTATGGACAACGCATGTTTAACGTCCAGTCCAACCTGCCTTATAGGTCATCAACCAGGAGATGTCACATTGTCCGCTCTGCACTGAGGACCGTGTATGACGCATAACTATTTGGCAAAAGACTCCAGCCCTACACATGTGGTGACACGATGGGGTGTGGGCTGTTTCTTTAGAGGAGCGTCCCACGGGCCTGGCCGTAGCCGTAGGTGTGGGACCAGTGGCTCCCATGATGGTTTCAGGTGATGGTTGCTCTGACAACTTACTACTGATCTTGGGAAGCAATTTATTTCTCCCCCACCTATACTGAAAGCAGATCTGAGACAGTTTGCAGAAACAATTTTACAAAATACACATGAAGGAGGTGTGGAAATAGGAACAAAAGGAAAATAGGGCAAGAACGTAAGACAAGGTTAATATAGAAAAATAAATACCACACAATAAATGGAAATAGTTCTGAGTTTCCTACTGACCAACAAAGATGGGACCGGAACCATTTACAACATTCTCGACGTTCACAAAATAAGACAAAAGCTGGTCAGAAAAAAAATCCTGAATTTCCCTAATACTGGCAACTTGAGCTAAGCAAAGCTTTGTATTCCGAAAAGCGTATCCATAGCACAGAATGCCAATCCCTCCCTCTCCCCAGTGGAGGTGCAGTGGTTCATCAGTGGTTGCCTTTTGTAGATGAAACACACACTAGATAATGAATATCTACAGGAAAGTTCTAAGCACTTCGACTGAAGGACAGAAAACCAGTGGCATCAATGTGGGAGTTCAAGATGGTAGAACTAGAGATGATTCCTATTTTACTAAGATACCTGATTGGCTAAACGATGTAGGGATTTCCAGTTTTTTCCACAGGTTCATCCTCTATTGATCCCAGGAATAGGACATCATTGTAACACAGCAGCATACTTGCAGTCCTAGAGACCAAGGCCATCATGGGTTGCAAGAAAATTATAGACTATGGAAATCATGGGACTACGGAATTACAAAATTATAGGCCTATGGAATTGGAATGTTTCTCAGTACATGACGATTCAGACATCAACAGTGAATCTTGGATCATTCAGCTTGGGTAGGTTTAGTAACGGCCAACGTCTCCACCCAGTCAGAAGCAGACTGTTGGCACTGAGCTTATTCACAGGCTATCTGTGGTCCCCACAACCGGTACAGCCCCCAAACATCCTCCTTTATTTTACCTTACGATGACACAGTGCTCCAGCTTTATAAATCTCTCTCAAAAACATTATCTCCTCAAGTTCCAGTGAGCACATAAAGCCTGAGAGCTTTCCAGAAGAACTTAAGAATCTATATGTACTGCCCAATGTTTTCCAGTTTTCTTTTTGGATGGTTTCCTACCCTCGGCATCAGAAGATGATGTGTTGAATAGTAGGACAAAGAACATGAAGATTTTCTTATACGGCCTCTAATTGGAAACATATCCAACAGCAGCATCTAACTACCGAGCACTTAAGATGTACCAAGTGCGGTGCTAGGCTCGCTACAGGGAATCTCTCAATGAATCCTCATAAGCACCCTGAGAACTAGATGCAATTGCTGCTTCCTGTTTCTACAGGTGATAGAACTGAAGCACAGAGGACTAGCGGGTAAGGCTCATATCCAAACACAGGCAGTGTGCCTCCACCATTCAAATATTCTAATTCAAGGGATCCCCAGGGACCGAGATGAGTACCAAGACCCTGTGTAAATACCACCGTATCCATTTTTTACTGCTGCTGTAACACATCCCCACAAACTCAGCAGCTTAAAACGATGCGTATCTATTCTCTCACAGTTCTGTAGGTCAGAAGTCTGACATGCGTCCCACTGGGCTCAAATCAAGGTGTCGACAGAACCGCTTTCCTTTCTGGAAGCTCTAGGGGAGGGTCTGTTTCTTTGCTCTTTCGAGTTGTTGGCAGATTTCAGTTCCTTATGGTTGTTGGACTGGCATCCCCGTGTCCTCGCTGGCTGTGAGCTGAGGGCCGGTCCCAGCTTCCAGAGGCCACTGCAGGCCTGGGCTTGAGGCTTCTTCCTCCATCTTCAAAGGCAGCAGAAGCGGAGGAGTCCCTCTCACCCTTGGAATCTCTCTTCCTCTCCCTCCATCGCAACCCTCTGGCTCTGCCGCCTCTGCTTCTGTTTTCAAGGGCCCCCGTGAATCATTATCCAGGATAATCTCCCTATTTTACAGCAGCTGTCTAGCCATCTGAAGCCCCTTTTTGCCACGATGGGTAATACATTCCCAGGCTAACACCAGGGGGCAGGTACCACAAGGGCCAGAATCCTGCTACTGCAAACACTCCCAACAGTGACCCTCCATACGATGGTCTCACACACAGGGTGGGCCTGTGAACTGTACACTGTAAATGAAACCTTCTTAGGAGGAGGTCCTCATGTGATTAACTGGGGACGTAGAAAGGAGAAGAGCGTGTCACCTGCTTGGATTGGCACTGGCTAGTTCCCAGCCCCAGGAGATGAAACCTCTTCCACGCTACCTGTCACAGGTGCGGGTTGGCCAAGAGACTGGAGACAAACCAGGTGGCAGACGAAGTAGAATTTCCACTGGTCAGTTCCATCAGGCGAGCAGCCTGTGGACGAGGCTCAGGTCACTGCTGAAGTCTCCTCTTGAGCCTGTTCACTTCAAAGATGGGAACGTTCTCTGCACCTTGACCACAGTTCTACGCTCCCAAGTAGGTGTTTTTAATTGTAAGGAGAAAGGAGGGAAAGTGTTCCAGGAAGACCAGGTTAAGTCTAGTCAAACGTCTATTTAAATCATAACTTTTCAGATTTTAGTTCCTGGAAGGAGTCCTTTTCCCACCAGTGATCATTTCGTAGGTTTGACTCATGAATCTGTCACCTAATTTCCCCTCTTTATTAAACCTTCTAAATTTAATTGAAGGAAAGGAAAATTGCAGGAATGCCTGTGATTTCCAAATTCACCAGCAGAAACCCACTCCTCTCTACCCTCGGCCTGAAGGTCAAGTCCCCCCATGAATTAATCACATCCTCCTTGATGCTCCCATAATATTGTTTTTACCTCTATCATAGACACCACAATACAAAGGGGTCTGGGGTCAGGGTTAGGGGTCTATGCAACTCCACCTCTCCCTGTCCCTACTGTGGTCAGCACCTAGCCGGGTGCCTTCAAGGGACTCCATAAACACTGGACAAACAATTCAACCTGTCATTTCTAACATGGAAGATAATCCCTGGCTTTCAGGAAGCTTTTCTTCAGGATGTACCACCCAGGACGCCTCAGATACCATCTAGTTAGAGGCACACTCTCTACCACTCTATCTCCCAAAATGTAAAATGATGCAACAGTAGAACCAACATCCTTCTGTCTTCATATGCTATCTGTCAGCCTTTTACAAATAGATCCTTTTTGCATTCTGTGGAGGGTACATAGATATTCACTATAAAAATCTCTCCATTTTTCAGTACGTTTGAAAATGTTCACAACAAAATGCTGGCCAAAATTAAGAGATGAATCATAACTTGGAATTTGCTTCCCCAAAAAGGTGTGGAAGTCAATCACAATATTTGCAAGCATCAACAAGGAGGAAGCCAAGAGCTCATCGTGGAATTATAAACGAAAAGCTCTTAGGTGAGGGTTCGGTAAAACATGTTTGCTGCCCAGTAGGAAAAACCATGTACTGTAGTTGACCTTAGAATCATGGAAATAAATTCCTCATTCCAGTGAAACATCCTGGTGACATATTTTATTTTCACAGAGTGAAACGGGGCTACCCCAGTTGTCCCTGTGGTGTTTAGGGATGCAAGGTGGCATTCTGGAAGGAGTTTCGATTCTGAGCTCAGTTTCCTGTGAGCCAGGCCCCAAGCACCAGAAGAGCCACAGAAACGGATCGCCAGATGGGGGAGACAGAGGGATCAGGTGCCTGGGAAGGAGCGAGCATTTCCACTGTCCTGAAAACAAAGGCCTCTAGGAAAAGAGAAGCCAAAAGGATGAGCCATCTGCTTCAGAAGAGTGTCTCATGTCATCCAACCCTGAGAGGAGAGTGGAAATGCCCTGGTTAGAGAACACCCTACAGATGCAAGATAAATCGTGCTCCTTACAAGAGCCAAACGGGAAAAAAATGAGGCGTAAATAGTACAAAGGCTGAGACACCGTAACCTTACAATTCCCAAATAATGCAACATTACACAGGGTTACTTGTTCCTAGAGACGGCCAAAGGTAAAAAAATAAAAAACAAAACACTGAACTAGCCAGGATGTGGAAACAACCTAAGTGTCCATCAACAGATGGAAAAAGAAAACATGGGATATACGTACAACGGAATAGTATTCAACCTTAAAAAGGAAGGAAACCCTGCCATTCTCGACCATGTGGATGAACCTGGAGGACGTGATCCTAAGTGAAATAATCCAGACACAGAAGGATGAATACTGTGTGATCGCACTCATAGGTAGACTCTAAAATAGCCAAACTCGTAGAAGCAGAAAGTGGAATGGTGGATGCAAGAGGCTGGGGGAGAGGGGGGAACAGGAAGATGTTGGTCCAAGGGTACAAAGTTTCACTTACACAAGATGAATAGGTCCCTGAGATCTCCTGCACGGCGATGTGACTACAGTAACAATACCGTAATGTATGCTTGAAATCTGCTAAAAGGGTAGATCTTAAGTGTTCTCACCACAAACAGAAGAAAAGAAAATGGAAATTATGTGAGGTGATGGATATGTTAATTGCTTGATTGTCACAATATTTCACAATATATCAAATCATCACCATGGGGCTTCCCTGGTGGCACAGTGGTTGAGGGTCCGCCTGCTGATGCAGGGGACGCAGGTTCGTGCCCCGGTCCGGGAGGATCCCACATGCCGCGGAGCGGCTGGGCCCGTGAGCCGTGGCCGCTGGGCCTGCGCGTCCGGAGCCTGTGCTCTGCGAGGGGAGAGGCCACAACAGTGAGAGGCCCGCATACCGCAAAAAAAAAAAAAAAACCATCACCACAGACGCCTTAAATATATACAATTTCTATTTGTCAATTACACTGCAACCAAGCTGGAGAGTATATCAGTAAACGATTTATTTGGGGTTGGGAGGTGTAAAGGGAATGTCAACTGTATAATATATCTTCCTCTACATTTACCTATATTTAAAAGGTATGAAATTCACAAGGTTATCACTTGATGGGACTCACAAGTCTCGAATCATTTTCATAGTTCCCGTGGCTACATCCTCGCATGTCATCAAATAAAAATGTGAAAGTGAACTAGATTTGCTACTTCTCTGGCCTCTATCGATGCCATCTCTCCCCGTTCCCTCCACGCTAAGGCTAATATATATCCTGGAAATGAAAGTGTTTATGTCTGGCATACTCTAGTAGGGAGAGCAAAACTGAAGTGGGATAAGGAAGAAGAAGAAAAAAAAAAAAAAAGTTCTCTGTTCCAGGACCTACCTGTCCTCATTATACATAATTTAGGTACTGAAGAGTTGTTTAATTTTAAACAACTTTTCTAACAGCCTATAAAAAGAAACATCCCTGATTTGACATTTTTTCCGACCTATTTGGACGCACCTGCGCCCACTTAAGCCGTCTCTCTGGATTGGCCGCTCTGAGTTTTATTCTATATGATTTGTTTCACCAATGGTCCAGAAACACAGGGAGGCAATAATGCACGTCTGTTTCAGACACCCACCCAAGAGACCACCCTCCCTCGGGCCAGACCTTGCTACTCCTGGGCAGGGGTATCTCAACTCTGCCCTTGGCTTTGATCTGGTTTGGGTATTTAAACGCTCCCTGTTGCCCAAGGGGGAGCTGAGTGACTTTGATTGAATAGACATGATGTCACCCCCTCAGCCCTTATGTAAACAGAGTGACTAACACCTTCACGACAGAAGCCAAGCCAGCCGCCTCCTGGAGAAGCTGACAAGATAAGTATTTGGCGTTGACACCTGCAGGCAGAGTCGTAGCATAAGCAGGAAACTGAAATTTAGATCGAGCAGCGCTTCTGACTCCTACGAATACTTATTAAAGTCACAATGACATCAGATAGAGGGAAAACAACATCTCTCCTCCCTGAGGCCTTTTTTTCCCCCTCCACCATCTACAAAGTCACAGAACAGAAACCCCAAAAGAAGGCAACATTTTGTCTTATAACCACCAGTGAAATGGAAGTTCATAAGCACTCCTCAGATCTGCAGTGTTTCACCATTTAGAATTCTCTCATTCAAATAAATGATGTTACTGGCGTTGAGAGAGAGAAGGAAGACCACACACAGTCATTATACTTTAGAGAAACTGACCCCCATCCATCCCATGAGCATCTATTGAGTATCATGTAAGGTAAGGCAGGGCGCCGGGTACCTGCGGGGAGAGGGGGTGTTGGGAGGAACAAAGCATTGCATGACAAAGGATCAGAGAAGTCGGTGTTGAAGGTGATTTGCCCAGATCTACCCAGCTGGCAGGGAGAGCACCCACACTGGAACTTAAGGCTCCCAGCTCCCTCTTCTAGGCCACACGGAGTTCATGTGCAAACACATCTGAACTGCGAATGCCACTCCATGCTGCCCTGCGCTAGGGAAGGTCACTAGACCCCAAAGAGTCATGGCACGTGGTAAGCAAATTCCCAAAAGGATTCCTTGCTAAGATGGCATTTGAGCTGGGGTTTAAAGAACAGGTCGAACTGAGAATGTGGAAATGGGAAGCGATGCAATGCAAATGGGAGATATCAGGAGAAAAGGCCACAGGAAGGAAATCACGGAGCAGACTTGGTTGGTTGAATGACAGTGGGGACAAAGAGGAAGGGAGGGGATGAAATGCAAAGGGCATGGAGTCAGAACGGCATCCTGGCTTCCTTCGGGGCCATAAGGATCCAATGAAGGTGATGGAGAGGAGATAACAGATCACATCTGTGCTACAGAGACACCGAGCTGGCGCTGATGCAAGGGTGGATTAGCAGGGGGGCAGGCCGGCATAGAAGTCCAGGCCAAACTCATAAAGACCTCATCTGGAAAACGTGGGGAGAGAAAGGAGGAAAAAGATGGAGGGACACGAGTGAGAGATTTCAGAAGCAGAAACAGTAAGTCCAGCAACTGCTTGGGTGTGGGAGTGAGGACAGAGATTGAGGGTGACCCTGAGCAATGAGCACCCCGGTTCTCAACCCTGTGTCAGCACTCTCACGTCCACGCAGGCTTGTTCAAGTGTAGATTCCCACAGCAAAGCCCCTGAGTCCTGGCGAGTCCAAGAAGGTTTTCACTGCACGTCAATAAAAATGAGAGATCTCTGGGTTTCCCTGGTGGCGCAGTGGTTGAGAGTCTGCCTGCCGATGCAGGGGACGCGGGTTCGTGCCCTGGTCCGGGAGGTTCCCACATGCCGCGGAGCGGCTGGGCCCGTGAGCCACGGCCGCTGAGCCTGCGCGTCCGGAGCCTGTGCTCCGCAACAGGAGAGGCCACAGCAGTGAGAGGCCCGCGTACCGCAAAAAAAAAAAAAAAAAAAAAAAGAGAGAGAGAGAGAGAGAGATCTGTACTGACTCACAAACTGCATGACTGTCCTGCAGTGAGACGAGTACAAAAGGGAGACTGTCCAGACAGTTTAGTAGCAACTTGACCAATCATTTTATATCGACGGAATCTGATCATTAGAAATTGAGGCTTGATTTTATATGTATTTTGCTTTTTCCATTTCACCTCTCTAATCGTTCATTTTTAATGAATTTGACAAAAGTATGGGTCCACAGAAATTTAGACATTTTAAAAAACCCAACTGGGTCTTGCACAAAGACGGTCTGAGAAGCAAACTTTGACTACACTTTGAATGGATGGGTAAGCAAAAGGGAAGTACCCGAGGAGGGGCTCCGAGCTGAGATACCTCCCTGTCGCTGACATCTGGCTGCCTGAATCCACCAGCTGCCAGGGTCCCCATCACCATCGTCCACTCAACCTGCACGCGCATTACTGAAAGCTGGCACCTGGCCACCATCACGCCCTGTGGCTGCACATCACCTCCTAACTCCTACATCTGAGTGTGCTCCCCTCACCCCTACATCTGAGTGTGCTCCCCTCACCCCTCGAAACTCACGGCCATCTCAGCCCCATGTGTAGGTCGAGTGCCACATGCCAACCCTCTGAATCTTTTGCTGTTTTTCAGGAATGTCCCCACACAGAAATCTGGAGGATAGAAAAAGAACGCAGAGGGTGCAAGCAGAGTTACAGAAGCTAAGGAATTTCTTAGGACTGTACAGCGGGGGGTAAGGAGTGTCAGAGGGATAAAGGCTTCCGGAGAGGAGGGTGAAGACTCAGGGCAGAGTGGTTAGTTGCCCCTGATAGAAGAATGTCCCCAGAGTGATGGGGACAGAGGTCAGATGGCAACGGGACAGAAGAAAATGGGCAGCAACGGAAGAGCAGCTTCCCTGAATGGCAGGGAGGCGGGGGAGAGAGCTAAGCAACTTCACCAGACTGTTCTGTCGTGTGACTGGGTGCTATCTGGAACATCAACACTACTCTAAATAATAATTTTCTCCCCAGATCTCCAAATTCTCCCCTATCCATCTGCTTTTATAGCTGTAAGTTTGAAGCTATAAAAGTCTGTTTTTGCCTTGCTGAGATAATAGGATAATAAGTGACATCAGTCATTCTTTAAGGCAAAAGGCCATAAAGAAATACAATACTGACATGTTCTTACAACCTGCCCACCCCCCCGCAAAAATGCAGCTCTGTTTAAGCTTACAGAACATTTGGAGGAAGATGAGCAGAGCGGGGGGAAGTTAGGAGTAAACTGGAGTCTACTTTCGTAAATTTCTTGGACCTGTGCCCTACCTCAATTGCCAGAATTTAAAACAGAAACACAAGGAAGCATCTTTGTGATGTTTGCCAGAAGGATCAGATCTTTTCAACTTGAGGACTGAGGAAGGAGATGCCAACAGGGTCATTAACCCTCCCAAAGTGCCCCCGATGCTTGACGTCGAAATTAGAAGAGATCTGCCTATCTTTTTTACGAGCTCCTAAAATAAATATGGGAGGTAAGACACAGGATCGAGGCCAGTCACCACTGCAAAGAGTGGGCTTCACCCCAGAGTTCTCTAATCCAAGAAAACCATTCACAAGCATCTTCAGCAAAGTATATTCTTAAGGATGTTCAAAGCGTATAAAAGCATGAACGGCAATGGCATCAATGAAAGATGGGAATTTTCACTACGCTTCCTGGGGGCTAGGATATTACTGCACTTCCTGGCTTAGGCAACTGTTTAAAAGAATAGCTCTGGATACATTCACTATCCTGATTGCGGTGATGGTTTCAGAGG
Organism: Aethalodelphis obliquidens; assembly: GCF_003676395.1. Taxonomy (NCBI): domain Eukaryota; kingdom Metazoa; phylum Chordata; class Mammalia; order Artiodactyla; family Delphinidae; genus Aethalodelphis; species Aethalodelphis obliquidens. The sequence continues at coordinate 5,454,043 of NW_020837978.1, read as the reverse complement.
TGCTTATATAAGTCAAAGTTTACCATATTTATACTTTAAATAAGCAGCTTACTGTGTGTCCATTATACTGCAAGAAAGCTGTTTAAAAAAATAGTCAGAGATACACAATAGAATTACACGCCTAGAATTAATTTCTGAACATTGTACCGTCTGGGGTTTCTCTGCTGTGTTCCAGAGAATTAAAAGGCCGTAGCAATCGGGGTCCAGCCAGCAAAAGAGAAATCCCAGCAGGTGTTTACAACAGAGGGAAATGAATGCAGGGGACTGGAGGCATCACAGTGGGGAAGGCAAGCAGGTTGTGGTGAGACACCCCATGGATAAGCAATAGTCAGAAGCCACTTCCAACCTCAGGAAGAGAGCCTGGGGCCACCAGTGGAAGATGGCACAAGGCAGCCCTTCCAGAGGGAGCCAGAGACACAGAAGAGTAGTAGCAGCTGGAAAGGCAGCCTTCTGGGGTCCCATCCCTGCTCTACAGAGAAGACCAGGGGAGGGTCAGGAGTGGCCCTTGGGACAGAGAGGCCCAGGTCTGACACAAGGATGTTTCAGGGGGAAAAAAGGGTTACAGAAGAAAAGTCAGTTCAGAAAACTCTATTAAAGCAAGTTAGCAGACTTCCCTACCACTGGGCTTGTCAGGGCTTTAACATGCTCCTAGACGTGGAAATCTCAAAGAAAAGAATATGACATAAAGTGCTTCCACGCTCTTCCTCTGCAGAGCATTTGGGAAAAGTGTTCCATGAAACGCTACTTGGAAAATGCTGATCTAGCCCAATACTCACACTTTACAGACAAGGAAAGACTCAGAACTTCGGTTAAGTGGCTTGAACATGCTACTGTAAAAAGGGATAACACGAAGACTAGAGGCTTAAGCTTCCCGAATCTTAATCAGGTGCTCTTTCCTCAACTCTATACTGAAGAGGCCTTCAGCACTTTCTAGCACCATCAAGAAAACCAGCTACTTAACCATTCTAGTGAGCGATGCATCGTTTTGGTGGTAGAAGCTACCAGAATCCATGGAGATGTATACAATCTGCTGTTAGGTCAATGACAACCAAAGGCATACGGAAAACGAACAGATAGAAAATAGGAAAAAAATGCAATGGAGTTGCCAAATTTATTAATGGGAGGAAAAGAGAAGGGAAAAGCAAGAGGAGAGAGGGAGAAACTAAGCTCCAGTGGGTACCACCTGCATCCCCACAGCTATGCTGGCTTCCACATCTTAGAGTGATGACATGTATACGCATGTATAACAATAGAGACAAACAACCTCAATTAAGTAGATGAAATAAGCGAGGTGCCAGATTTGCGGGACAAGTTCCCAAAGCTGGTATTAGGGGATTCTGCCCTAAACAGACCCCATAAAAATGCAAAGGCCTGTTCCATGGACCTCGGGGAAAATGCAACTCTCCAAATGTCTTCAACTGAAGACACCTGTGTCTTCCTCACTTTAACCTCCATAATCTTAGCCCCACCCTTCGGTATCATTTCACTTTTGGCGTGATTAAACTTCTAACCCACCAGACCGAGAGCTAGTTAAACCACAGCGCATACCAAGTCAGGTGTTAGAGAACAAAGCCGAATTTCTCAAATCCACCGATCTGGCCCTGGTCCCAAGCTCCTCTTTTTGAGAGGTTTCATCTCTGCAGGGATGTAGGGGAAATAAAGGAGGTTATTTAGCTAGAATTCAGTGAGAAGACATCCCAATAACACGGAGAGCTGACACAAGGAGACCTGGGGAGAATTCATGAAGTGTCTCACCTGTACAGTATTTGTCAAGAAATGCTCACAAGTTCCCAAACTACCTCAAATGAATTGCTAACTATTTGTTCAACAGCACTCTTTAGGGTTACCATGTTCCTTGTTTACATTACTGCATCTTCTCATTTATTCACCATTAATTTGTGTAGCCCTTTCTCACAGAAAACAGTTCAAAGCATATGAGCCTCACCCACAAAGACCTCTGGTTTACGGAGTCTCTAGTAATTTAATTTTAATCTGATCTAAACAGTCTCTCCTGAGGAAACCTTTTCAAGTCCCCGATCCGGCCACTAAGGCCATGAAAAGGTATTCTTGTGAGTTTTTCAAGGCAGTAATCAAACTAAGTTTTAACAATATATTTTCTTCCTTTCTGAAAACTTTAACCCCTCTCCCAACAACCTCCCAAATTTTAATAATTTACAAGCACAGAATTCCTCTAATTCTTGTTCATTCTTCAGGCCTCTTTCTTTCACTCGCCCAAATCCCGCCAAGCATGGATCAAACAGGGCACAAGCCAGGGAGAAATTTAATCGCTCATATCTCTGCCTGAGGGATTGTCTAGGTACTATGGTGACAGACACCTCACTGAAAGTATGTGGGCGAAAAAAGATTTTTAAACTCCTAGACTTAAAAAAAAAAAAAAGAGAGAGAGATTTCTAACGGATTTGGTGTCAACAGACGGAAGCACAAAATAAGGCCTACATAGTCAATCAAAGTTACTTATACACTGATGGGGTAAAGCAGCAGAAACAAAATATTGTTCAGCAAAGGTATTTTGTTTCCCTTCCCCCAAACTCTGCATATTTTGAATCTTAGGATTTTTACCGATTAGCTTTTCTGGCTAAAAGTACAGTTTCTCCTCAGAAGATTTTTAGGGCAGTGAAAACTACTCTGTGTGGTACCATAATGATGGATACGTGTCAGCAGACATTCATCCAAAGCCACAGAATGTCCGACACCAAGAGTGAGCTGTAATGCAAACTACGGACTTTGAGCGATAATGATGTGTCCATGCAGGTTCACCGACTGTAACAAATGTACCACCCTGGTGGGGAATGGTGATCCCAGGAGGAGCTGTGCACATGCGGAGGCGTGGGGTTATGTGGGAACTCTGAGCTTTTCACTCAATTTTACTGTAGACTTAAACTACTCTAAAAAGTAAAGTGTATTTTTTTTTAATGCACAGTTTCTCTGCTAATTTATCCTGATAGAGCGTTCGATAAAATTTGCAAAACCAGTAAAACTTTCAGTCCTTCACTGTGTAGTTTACAAGGCTCTGTCTTTAGACTATTTCAACTCGTAGACTGAAAGGCGGGGTGGGGGAGAGAAAGTAAGCTGTCTCAGAGATTCAGCAAGGCCGATTATAAAAATCTCCCGGCCTCATCAGCACGGGTGATGCAGTCAGTTCATGCTCTGCTGAAACACGAGTCAATTTTCTGCCAGCCCATGTTCATGAACAGGAAACCAACAAGACTGTAAACACAGGAATAACAATCAACAGGCGCAGATGTTTAAAGCTGGAAGTTACATTCTGGACAAGGTGAAAAGGGTAAGTGGTAGGAGAGTCATAATAAGGCTGTCGGCGGATATCAAAGGGCAGTGTGGAGAGGGCTCCTGGGCAGTGCTTTCTGCCTGCTGTGAAACCACCCGGCTCCTCCCCCCTCGGAGCTCTCAGATGATGAGAAAACAATCTGAACATAAAATCAGCACTACAGAGCAAGGACATTTCAGGCGTAGGACAATCCCCAAACTATCTGGCAGGATCAGGAACCAAGGGCGTGTGCCCATAAACCCAAGAGCCAGGAAGGCTCTCCCACTCAGAACCAGAACCTCATTCTGCAAAAATGTCTGAAGGGGAGTCTTCGACCCAGTCATCTGGGACTGGGTTGGAGATAACAGGACCGTGGGGACCCATCCAGGAATTACCTGATGCAATTTAGATAGCATCTCTATTATGGACCCAATCTCTTTAATAATGGATATGGGCAGGGCAGGAAGAGAATCAGTGCCTGCGGACATCAGCAGAACAATGCCGCGCAGGGCAGCATGGTTTTCAACTCAGTTTTGGAGCAGAAAACAATTCTTTAAGGTCAACAGTCCTTCGACATACCAAAGAGGGGGATATTTTTAGAGATGCACAGTTTTTTTCTTTTCTAAAAGCAGAGTTCTAGGAGAGAATGCTATCCAGTAAGAGAAAACCCACAAAATTCCAGATTTGGGCTCCCCATCTCTTGCCGTGGGCTGTGGTCTTGCATGCTTTTATAATTTCTCCTGAATTATCCACTCACACCTGACCAACAACTCGATAGCCCTATTCCTCTGATGCGTTAGGCTCTCTCTGTGGTTCTGTTGGTTGTTCCTCAGCCTTAAGATGTACCAGCAGCGAGGAAGAAACGGTTCTGAGTACATCTGACAGATGTAATTGCAAACACAACAGAAAACATGATATGCAAGAACCTTTTCAAGCTGTAAACTCTAGGACCCATGGATAACACAAATGGACCAATCATCCCCAACTGCCTATTGAGAGAGGAAACCCAACTTAAAAAACAGGTTGTCCATTGCTGGCCACGTTCCTTCAGAAAAACAACAGTCATGGAAGGTAGCTGTGTGATCCCAGCCAGCTCCAGAGTCTAACTTCATAAGGAGGCTGAAACACTACATATTTACAGTGGAAAGAGTAATTGCAGAGAAAAATGTTTTCAAAACACTAGTAAACTGTGCCAAAAAATCCAATCTGCTTCAGTGCACTACAATGTCTTATTTCTAAAGGTTGGGGTGGGGAGGATAAATTAGGAGTTTGGGATCAACATATACATGGCTACTATATATAAAATAGATAAACAAGGACCTACTGTAGAGCACAGGGAACTATAGTCAATATCTCGTAATAACCTATCAGGGAAAAGAATCTGCAAAAGAATCGATATATATGTGTAACTGAATCACTTTGCTGTACATCTGAAACTAACACAACATTCAATTAAAAAAAATTTTTAGATAAAAACACAAAAAATTAAAATAAATAAAAAGCATTTTTAAAAATAGCTTGTGGGGGAAGACATACAGGGATAATAACTCTGCAGCTCCAAGAATTTCTGGCACGCACAAAAACTCTAGAGGTTGATATGGCCCTGGTTCTTTAGTAACTAATTTTTGTGAAAACGGGAATGGCTTTCCTTCTCCTTGACATACTTGTCACCACTTTCATACATTCCAGGTAGGACTGGGACCGTTTTCTGGTCCCAAGTTTCCGGAGGGCAAGAGGTGGAGGAAGGGGGAGCCAGGAAGTAAGAGTATTATGAGAAAATGTGCTTGAATAAGAGCAACTCAGCTGTCATGATGAAAACAGAAATGAAGGCAACAGAACACGCCAGCTCTTCATGGGGAACACAAAAGGGGAGGAGAAGATGCCACCTGCCCACCCTATCAGCCCCTGGGTGACGGCCGCTCAGCCAGGACATAGGCTCAGCCAGGACACTATGTCGCCTTCCTAGGTTGCGGCAGGGTAGGGTAATGGCCTGGGGAGGGTCGGTGAGAAAGGTTAATGGAACACAGCTGTTTACACTCATGGGATTCTGCAAAGGACTCACATCTTAGGAAGTGTCTATGTTGGTTTCTACCCCTTTTACTCAGATACTTATGGAAGCTTAGTCTAGTCAGGAATGCAATGATCCGATTAAAATACTGCCTACTTTCCTTCCTACTGCTGGAGGGGCCGAAGGTGGTGATGTGACAAATTCAGACAAGAGGAGAGGCTTGTCCTTATTCAGAATAAGGCTCCAAATGGAAAAGTTAAGAGAAAACTGCAAGGGGTGGGGTGGGAGGAACTGGGAGATTGGGATTACATATACACGCTATTGATGCTATGTATAAAATGGACAACTGAGGGGAGCATACTGTGCAGCACAGGGAACCCTACTTACCGCACTGTGGTGATGTACATGGGAGGGAAACCCAAAAGGGAGAGGATTGAAAAAAAAAAGAAAACTGCAAAGGCTTTATATTAAGGAAAGAAGAGCATTCCATGGAATAATTCATTTTTAAATACAGAATGGGAAACATTAGAGGACTGACTTGAGAAAAAAATTACACAAAGCTGGTTAATTACCCAAGAAATTGTATTCGCTTTGCTTTGCTTTCCTTTCCTAACTCAGCTTCATAAACAGATGAGGGAGAGGCAAAGATGAGAGAGCAGTTGGTTATCTGAGAGTTTGCTGTCCTACCTTCGATATCCAGTATTCACCCTCCCACTGCCGTATCCAAGGAAAATACTGATGTGAAACCCAACATTTAAAGTAGCTAAACTCTGAAGACACGGTGATGAAACAATTACATGCTGAAGAAAGTGCTGAACTGTGGGTTTTTTTCACTTACACAGATGTTTATATCACTAGGAATCCTTCCTCCATGCTAATCAGAGGTAAGGTCTCAAGCAAAGGAACCAAGAATGATTCAGCACATTTCGAAAGGATTTCTACCCATTCTTAGAAGGACAAGCAGAGGAAACACCATCCAAGGTCTAAACAATGATATCTGCTTGCCCTTTGATCCGAGTTGAAGAACACTTTGTACAACTTTTTTTGTTGAAATACCACTGAATCTCACATTTACTATTTGAAATCTCTTTAGGAGACTATCTACTCCTTCTCTGAGCCACACAATTGCAACCAAATTCTCCAAACTATTTTTGCTGTGAATAGCTTGCAGGCACAGGTTTCTTTTCTGCTAACAAAAATCTTCCTAAGTACAGGCAGCTTAAATGAAAAATAGGACCACTGATCCTGTGAGAAAAAGACAATCCAGTGTATCTAGTTACAAATCCAAGGAGGGAGTCTTCCATTTTTCTTCTACAAATTGTTTCCCGAGAGTAATTTTGTTCAGAAGATTGCCAGTATTTTCAGTACAATAAGTTTCCTGTTACTTGTACTAACACACGCTGATTCCTTTTTCTGACCATAGCTTGAGTGTTTTATTTCATTGTATCCTACCATCTGCAGATCAACACCTCATTAATTTAAAATAAATAAATGAAGTCTGAAATGCAGAGATTTAATGAAACCTTTGCACTACTCTCAAATGTAATGCATATTACAAATTAATAAACATATGGGTAACTAATAAAGAGGTATATTCATAAAGCATGATATATACATCCAGATATCATGAATCTCAATGTCCTCAATGTCTTCACTTACCTCAAATGTTTTACTTAATAAAAATCACGTATACCATTTGTAAATGATCTAAACAAAACATCAGATATACCCTTCCAGATTAGTGAAATATGAATTATAAATGAATGTGTCTACTTTCATTCATTCAATCTTGATTGAGCACCTTCTGTACACTCGGCATTACGTTAGGAACTTAAGTTACAACAGTGGATAAGCCTGGTTGCTTTTCGAGGCTGACATCCTAGAGGGGTGACAAACAAATGAGTAAGCAAATTTTAAAAGAAAAAAAAATACTCCTTGTGATAAGTGCAACCGAGGAAATAAACAGGGTGCAGTGATGGTACATAAGTGGGTGAGGGTGAGAGCAGGGCCAGTTTCTATGGAGTGGTTAGAGAAGGCTTCTACTACAAAGGTGAATTTTAAGCTAAGACCTGAGCCATTTCAGGATATTTCTCCAAGGTCACCAAATAGGCAGGCTTGCGTATCAGGCTGCCAAGACACTTTTTAGCATTAGAAAACAAGTAGAAAATGGCATGTGTTGCCCACATTGAATGCAGGTTCACGAGTGCACCAAGCTTGCCCAGCGGGCACTCTGCACACCAGCCGGTTAGGACAAAGGAGGTTACACATCCCCAGACCACTCACCCAGAGAGGGTGTAAAACCGTCAACATAAACAACAGTGGGCCAGTCAAATGACCAGCCTTTGGGATATGCAAGAGAAATGTATCCTGTTGATTCATACTTCCTCATAACCACTCTGACTGACAAGGCGCAAAGCATTTTCAACGTATTTCATGAGTAAGTTACTCCCCTGTCCCAGGGAAGAAGGATGTTTACAACTATGTAACATATTCCCTTATTTCAGTTTGTAACTCACCTAACTCAGTAGATACAAGAATACTTTAAAACCCATGCTGTAGCCTCTTTCTATAGGTTCTTTAGAGTCATGTAAAGCCATAGCTAACACGCCATTGACACAGAGTAAGAAACCTGTGGAATTCTCCCAGCGTCCGTATTTAGAGAATCCACATTGCTAAGCAATTACTTCCTTCAAATGAACTGTCCTTATGCTCAGAGCTGTGATAATCAGATTTTATCACATTTTTAGCCTCTCATTATGAAATCACCCTTCCTACTGCTAAATGGATTAAGATTAAATGGACTGCTTCGCTGACAGGTGGCATAGCTTGTGACTTGGATTCTACTTACCTGGAAGTGACTGTCTCCTCTAATCACCCATGTGGAGTCCAGGATTGGACCTACAGATATTTATAACTTGCAGTCAGAAAGCCCAGTGGTATGATAGGAGGGGCATGGGACAGAATCCCCTACCCAGCAATCTTTCTCCTTCCATATCAGCCTGTCCCGGGCCTGAAATGACCCTACTGTTGAGTTCTCTTGGAATTTTTCAGTGCTGTTCTTTTGAATCTTTACAAATCTTTCTGAAAAATGAAAATATCCCTAATGAGATACTATGTCAAACCATCGCTTTAGCAGGATTAGTTGACAACTAGCCTCAAGCAGTGCGACTCAGAAGCAGTGCCCACCTGTAGACCTGGAAAGGTCAGAAAAGCAAGGAGTGGGGAGAATTTGGAGGTCACTAAACACAGTAAATGTCACCATACTTTACTCAAGCTAATTCTCACAATTTCAAACACCAGCGGTTCCCAAACACCACTGGAATCACCTGGGGAATCTTTAAAATCGCTGATACCTGGCTTCCACCTCACACGTTAACTACCGATATGGGGTACCACCTGGGCATCTAGACTTCAAAAGCCCCCAGGTAATTCTCATGTATAGCAATGTTTGGGAGCCACTGACATAGGAAGCATTGTTCTTAATTGCTTTCTGGGATGCTCTGATTTCCTTCAGACATCAGGTTCTCCCACACCAGTGTTTCTCGACCATGGCAGCACATTAGAAAAACCTAAGGCAAAAAAAAAAAAAAGCCAGAAACTCACCAGCATAAGATTCTGACTTAACTGCTCTAAGGAGAAGCCCGGCATCTCTTACTTCTTTCCGTGCCCCAGGTGATGCTAATGGTCAGTCAAGGTCGAGAACCATGTTGTAAAGCCTAGGGACCATTTTCTGGGGACTATAATATGATTGTCCCTGGAGGAGCCAGGAGTGCCACTCTCCCCACTTTGTTCAGGTTGGGACTCTACCCGCGAAAGGCAATAACACATTTCCCCAAGGCTGTGGGGAAACCTGGGGGAGGGCAGCAATGGGTGGAATTTACTAAGCCAGAAGCAGCAGAAATGTTAGAATAAGGAAAAGCACTGGTCCCTCTCCTCCCGCCCACGCTCCCCACCCCCCAACTTTACTGACTGGCATGAGAATTTCCTTAGAATACTTCTTGGAGGTGGCTCAACCCTGGATTTTGTCCCAACACACTGTGACATTTCCTGTCCAATCAGAAACCCTGGCACTGCAAGAAGCAAGACTGGCCGGCCTGGAGACTCCACTCCCTGTGCCATGAGTCTCCCAGGAGGATTTCTGCACCACCTGGATGTCAATCGTCCTGTTCTACATCCTCCCAGACCTCGTCCCTCAGCCCCACTTCTCCTTCCTTCCCCCAACGCTCAGCGGAGTTGAGAATCATCTCCTAGACATACTTGTAAAAGATTCGCTTCAAGTTTTTACATGGGAATCATTCAAGTAAATAATGTCCTTAAAACACGGACGTCTTCGACGTGGCTTGGAGACGTGGGTGCTACTTAGCAAAGTATCTGCTAACCCACTTTGGGGCCCGGCCAGAGCCACGCGTCTCGCAGCGGAAAGGAAGTCCGCGGAGACCCACCCCACCGCGCGGCTGCGCCCACTTGGGGCGTGGCTACTGCGCCCCGTTTCTCCCCGCAGAGAACGCGTCCCCTACATCGCTTTGTCTACGCTAAGCTGAGTCAGTTTATGAATGAAGAGTAGCACAGACCGGAGGCACTGATTCTGGAAAAAGTCTTCCTTACACCGTTCTCATTAACAGATGAGAAAACTCAAGGGGGTAAAGGCTCTGTGACTCCGTCCGGGTTTGCCACAGAACATTTGTGGCTGAGCCCGATTTAGCCGCCCTTGAATTTCCATTCTGTTGCCTGGCAACCGGTTCAGACCAGCTCAGGGCCCAACCCCGGCCCCCAACCCACACCCTTTCCCTGCCCGTGCAGTTGGAGCCTCACTGATCAAAAGTTCGGCCTTCTGGGGCACTGGCCAAAGGCATGTGAGCGAAGGCACTGGGCGGGTGACCCCAACTGGGCTCGGGGTCGGGCCCCAAACCCGCGCAAGCCCCGCCTGGCCGGGACTGGCGCGCCTTCCGCGGTCCTTTCGGGACCTCCTCCTGCATCCCTCCTCCCCCAATTCCGTGAATACCACTAAACGCAATCATGTCAAGTTTCCAGAGTTCTCAGCTGCTCTCGGAGTCCCCAGAGTCCCGGTGGGAAAACTGGCACTCAGAGCGTTCAGGATGCAGAACCAAAACAGGAGGAGAAAGTACTGAAGAGCTTTCTCCTTCCTAGCTGGCTCCACTCGGGCCGGACTTCGCTGCCACAGTCGGGCTGGCGTGGCCCGAGCCGGGCACCAACGGGAAAAGCGCGGACTGTGCTCCGGCCGCTCACGGAGACGCGCCAGCCAGCGCCGCTCTCGGGACCCAGCGTCCCAGCCCGCCCGCCGCCGCAGCGCTCAACCCCGGCGAGGGGAGCGCACGTGCCGCCCCCGGCCGCGCAGGTGGCGGGAGGGCAACCGGCCCGTCCCCGCGTCCCCGCCGCGCCAGCCCAGCTCCCCAGCGCCAGGGGCTCCTCCACCCTCTCACTCCCCTCCCCGGGCCCGGGAGACTGGAAAGCGGGGGGCGAGGGGAATGATGCCGGTCGCTACGCTCCCCCAGATCCTCACCCAGGTTCACGAAGCTCATGACCATGTCGGCGTCGTTGAGGAAGGCGCTGTCCTGCGCGCTGGTCAGTGGAGACGCGCCGCCGCCGCCGCCGGGTCCGGGGGCCAGGACGCTCCTGCTGCCGAGGGCCGCCTGCCGGGGCTGGGACGAGCCGGCCCCTCCTCGCGGCCCGGGCTGCCGCCTCTCCTCGTCGGAAGCCCCGTCCTCGTCGTCGGCGGCGGACAGGGCGTTGTACAGGTCCAGCATGAAGAGGGGCGCAGACTTCAGCCGCCCGGGCGGGGGCTCCCCGCGAGGCTGCTGCGGCGGCGGCGGGGGCGGTGGGAGCGCAGGGGGCTGCGGCTGCTGGAGGCCGTGCAGGGGCCGGGGCCGGTGCGGGAGGCCCAGCACGGCGAGGATCTCCTTCTGCATCTCCCGCTTCTCGTGCGTCTTGAGCCTCCGGTAGAGGAAGCCCGAGGAGGAGGTCTGCGGCGGCGGCGGCTGCTGCTCCGCGGGGCCGGGGCGCCCGCCGTCCCCCAGCAGCGCGCCCCCGGCGGCGGGCAGGGGCGGGGGCCCGCAGCAGCCGCAGAGCAGTCCCCACCACCAGCACAGCCACGGCGCCCTCCGCCCCAGCATCCCCGCCGAGCCGGGCTGGCCCCGCGGGCCCCGCGAGGCGTGGAGCGGCGGAGCGAGGCCGGAGCGCGGCCGCGGTGGCCCTTGGGCGTGAAGAGCCCCGCCACCTCTCGGCGGGCTCGCTTCCCCTTCCTGGCCCTCAGTCCGTATCTCTCATGTTCGTCTGGGGTGCCCGCAGTTGCCCAGGCTGGAGGGGAGGAGGAGGGGGCGATCCCCGGGAGGGCCGCTGGAGGGGCAGGGGGGAAGCCCCACGCTCCCGCGCAGGTCCCCGGAGGCGCAAGCTCCAGGCCAGGTGCGTCCGAGTCGGGGCCGCGCGGCAGCCGGCGCCCTGGCTCCTGGGCGGGTCACGGCGCAGTCTCTCCGGGGTCTGGCTGCCCGCGCACGTGCGCTGCCTTGCGCCCTCCGGGGCGGCTGGACGGACGGCGGGGCCGCTCACCAGCTGGGGAGGATGCCCGGCATCGTCCCCGCGCACGCCTCTCGCCGGCTTGCACGGCCGCCGTGAAGTTCACCCCGCCGCAGGGCCCCGGCCGTGGCGGACTAGGCGTCCCAAGGTGCCCACCTTATCCGCGAGGCTTACACTTCCTTCTCCCTCTCACAAACTCCGCGCCCCCTCCGCCCTCGGGCACGGCACTGTCGCTCCCCCTCAAGATCTCGGCGCGCCGTTCCACTCCCCAAGCGGAGGCGGTGAGGCTCTTGCTTTCCGTTCCGTGCTCGTTCGGCTGCCCTGCAAACCCCGCTCGCAGAAGGGATGGGAGGGAAGCGGACCCGTGCGCGGAGCGGCGGCGTCGGCGCCGGAATTCGCAGGCTCCCGCCTCTCGGAGCCGCGCTCTCCGCAGCGGCCAACGTGGGCTTTCTGGTGCGCGTCTCGCTCAGGTACCGCACTCCAGCCCCCGGGTCTCCCCGCCCTCCTGGTAACGGACAGGCTGGCGGCCAATGAAGAGGCGCGTCTCGCCTGTATTTAAATAGGCCCGCCCCCTTCTTTCACCCTCCCTCTCCCGGGAGGCATCGCCTCCGCCGCGCGTAGGTTTCAAGTACAGAGAATTCTCGGAGGCACCCGAGGAGTGGCGAGGTGGCAACGGCAAAGAGGTCACTGCTAGGAAGAATGATCTGATCAACACCCCGGTGGGAACCTTTCCCTTTCACGATCCCATAAAAGGCCTAAATTTATGCCTTAACTAAATAAAAGTAAAATCAGCTGTTAAATCAATGCCACCTGAATCAATTGAAGAACAGCAAACCATCACTTTTTCCCATTCCTTCCTTAGTTTCTCTAATTGACGTAATACAGGCGTTGAGCGTGCACGTGGCTTCCAAAGGCAGCTGATGGAAGTTGGGACACACCCTCGGAGAAGCCGTTCCCAAACGCCAGAGAGAGGGCCAAATATAAGCGATACCCGTCGTCCTGAGGGCTTGGGCTCTGAGTATTTTGATTTATTTCTTCATTTGGGCTTCGGCTTCGCTTCTTAAGCTAGCACCCAAAAGAAAGAGGGTGTAATCAGAGAGTGTAGTAAAAAAAAAAAGCCCCCCCCCGCCCCCAGCTTCTTGGAAATGTTTCAGAGCTTCTCCAGTTTGTCTGTTAATGTTGCATTTTAATGTACCGAAAGACAATCGAATTTACATGATGCAAGATCAGTAAAATTTGAGGAGAGGTGGTACAGGTGATTTCAGTAAGCGTAGGGTCTTGGCATGTCCCATTCAGGATCACAGGCAGGGCCCTGAAACTCGGGTTGCTGGGAGCATTAGACAAGGTCAAGCACGTAAAACCCGTTGTAATTTCATGGCAGGCTCACTTCTCAGTTACAGACACTGCCCCCTCCCCCAAACAACACCACCGCCATCTGCCATTCCGCATGCACACTCATTTGCCCTCACCCTATCCAAGAAGGCCCAGTTATTGGTGGTTCCTAGAAAGAAGTTCTCTTAAAACGTTATGATCTTTTACCTGGTGAAAGTATGTGTTGAATGGGTAAGGGTCTTTACCTCCCACCATCCCACCATCCACTGGTTCACTCTTAGCTGCTGTTCTGTCTTGGCCCAGACACAGTGGTCTTTAGGACAGACTTTAATTTTACAAACGTCCCATAGCCACTGATCTCAGGCAAGCCAACATCAGCCACACTGAAGGCCAATCTGTAACCACCTGCAGGGATTCTTTTCCCCTGAAAAGAGGAGTACGTCACTACGTGGTCTGGGATGCCAGGCCCCTTAGAATTAGCCTCCATCACTTCTTTCTTCTGTCCGGGACTTGTTACCACCATAAAATCATTGCAGTGCATAATATGCCAGCAGCCAAGAGCTCTGATCAGAAAATGTGAAATGTCGGCAGGTGTGTGTGGGCTTCCTCCCAAGGGCCTCCTCCTTTCTCAAACCTAGTCACACCTTCTTAAGACTTCTAGTGACACGCAAGCAGAGCAAAAGCAGCTCCAGCCCATCAGGGCTGTGGGTAAAGTACTGGAAAGCCGTAAAAACCCTGAGCACAGGGCACCTAGGAAGGGCCATGCCATTTAAAACACAAAAGCTGACTGGGACCCATCTATTCCAGGCGCACCTATTATATACGCATGACTGACCCAGTGGAGAACACGCACAGACACACCGTCTCCCCCTAGTCTTGGATACTTGGTAAGAGGTAGATGGACCTCTACGACATGGGTCTAAAATGGCCCTTAGTGACTTGTTATCAATTAACATCTGAGCAGCAACCCTGATTTACGTTTGCCACGGGCTTCCCATCTCAACCAAGATGGACTCTCAGGCCCTGTTGCATGACAGAAGAAAAAGGGGGTGCCTCCCGACGACAAACACAAGAGCACACGACTCGCTTAAGAGCCAGAGGGGAAATATGTGACATGAGTTATGACAACGATCATAAAGATGGTGACATTCAACCGAGGACCACAGAAGAGGGCGTGCTCTCCTCACGTCCCCACCGCCCCCAACATGTGCACATATTTGTCAGAAAACACTCAGACACGACCTTGGATCCATTGGGGCAAAGAACATAAAGAGATATGGTTCTGAAATTTTAATAACTTCAAAATTGGGACCACTGTTTCTTCAAGCCTATCGGAACGCTGAGTAGATAAGGGACCCCTAACCACGACCTCGCCCACCCCCTGCTTTTCTGACCACTCCCCATCACCCACCTCAACAATCCCCAGAAGTCCCGGGACAAGGGGTTGGGCAAAGTCCAGATGTGATTCAGGAGGGAGGGAGTGAGGGAGAGGAACAGGTCTGGCTCTGGAGTCTGCCGGGATGTGTGAGCGGAGGGAAATCAGAGGGAACTTCGCCCCCTGCAGGACACGAAAATATCACTGCCCCTTGCTCTGTGTGCCTGGACAAGCTTCCTTCAGTTCCCTGCATGGGCCTCCAAAACATCTGGGTGGAAAGAGGAGGAATTCGATCAAGAAGCCGGATGTAGAAACCAATCTATATCAAACATCTGGTGGCTTGGCTGACATTTCATGCAGATGGCCTTCAGTTTTCTGGACAAGGTTGCCTGTCCCACTCCCACGCACGAAATGAGGGAGTGAGGAACCCTCACCGTAAAGTGAAGGACTACCCTGTGCCTTTGGTGGTATGGGGATAGGGCGAAAATCCTGTACCCAGGTGTCCGTCAACGCACAGGGTAATTCACACGACAAAACCTTTAAAAGAGGAGTTACCCATGTTCCTTTCGTATTATGAGGGTTTCTAGTTTACATTTATGACACCCTTGACCAAATAATTTCTATTTTAAAGGATGCTGCTTATTAATTTGATACATTAAATACCCTATACTCTATGCTTTCCTTTGAATTATCTTATTAGCAATAAACTGCAATTGCAGTCTTTGATTTTTATGCTAAATCATACCTGGGCCCCTTTCAACTGACTTTCCTAAAGGTGTAAGTAGCCGCTTTTAGAATTAATTTAACGTGGCGGTATTATAAGCTATGCTGCTCGTGTGCTTTAAAGCCTGAGGTCTGCTCACCCGGAAGCCTCGGGCAACTCCACTTAAAACATCACATTTTTATCTTTAACGTTCATGTGAGGATTTGAGTATTTCCTCATATGAATTTCTCAATATAATAATTTGCTCCAACTTTCAAAATATCAATCTGGAGTTGCGTGAAAAGGAAATATGGTAAGTAAATGTTTGCAGAGCACCGAGAAACGAAAATTTGAGAGTTAAATAAACACTTTGCTTCTAAAAGCTACACCTGTAAGGCAGCCTTCAAAATACGTCTCATCCAAAAGTCTGTGGCAACACTTACATTCGCTCACACTTTCCTTTCACTGTCAACTATTAAAAAATGCTGGGCATTCACACTTCAAAATATCATTCGAGCCATCATATTTTCCTACTCATGAAGGACATCTGGTGGCAAAGTGAAAAACTAATACATAAATCTGTTTCCAGAGATTTTTTTCCACACTGTAACCCAAACGGCAAATCTGTTACTGATGTGTGCCTCAGACTATCCTCACCAGCCACAGAATCTTTAGAAACATCTAGAATACTCATTTTTGAAATTTTCATTGGATAACTGACGTCGGCAGAGTAAACCCTTTTTTTTTTTGTACTGAGTAAAACAATGCTTAACACGTTTCTATGACTAGCTCTACAATCCCTGAAGTTTTTTTCCAAGAAATCACTGGACATTTAGCTCCACTGGGCAGTGCCTGAGGCCTCTGAGCTCCACCCCGCCTGTGGTTCCCTCTGGATGTGTCCTGTCCTCGATGTGTCTCTTGTGTGTCAACTAGGAGGTCTCATGAAAATATGATGTTATTGTTCTGCCAGTCCCCTTAACTAGCAGAGCTGTAACCAGGGGTGTAGCGGGCAGGAAAAACCACAGTGACTGGATAAAATCAGGTTAAAATGAAAATCAAGGCCATCTTTTAAAAAGGAAGAGAAAGGCTGAGAAGATGTATACCAACGGGAAGGCAGATGTCGATACTAATCACCCAGTCTGTACTCATTCATTCACTTGACAAATATTTGAGCGCCTAACGTGTGCCAGGCACTGTTCTAGGTTTGGGGATATCAAAGAGTCAGATTTTAGAGGGGAAGATTGACAATAAACAAAATAACTAAGAAAATATATTTGGGTAAGCAGGATGTTGTCCCCATGATTTTTGCCTCCGGTGTTCCACCTGTGAATATGTTACTCTACATTTCAGGGGGGGCTTTGCAGATGGAGTTAAGTTTGCTAAGCAGGTGACCTTAAAATAGGAAGATTATCCTGGAGTTATTAAGTGAGCCCAGTGTAATCACAGGGGTCCTAAAAAGCAGAGGAGGGAGACAGATGAGACAGAGCAGTCTGTGAGGCACTGGAGCCACCTTTGCTGGCCTCAAAGGTGAAGGGGCCACAAGCCAGGGGATACAGGTGCCTCTAGAAATGAGAGCAGACCTCAGCCGACAGCCAGAAAGAAACCAGTCTTAATTCCGGATTCTGTCAACAACCTGAATGAGCCTGGATGGAGATTCTCACCCAGAGACTCCAGGTAGGAGCCCCAGGCAGCTGATTCCTCGATTTCAGCCTGGTGGGACCCAGAGCAGAGAAACAAAACCTACCAACTTCTGAACAACAGAACTCTGAGATAATAAGTATGTGTTGTTTTAAGCCACTAAAGGTGTGGGATTTCTTTCACAAACAACAGGAAACTAATGTGTATATAGTACAGTGACAAGTGCTGTGGAGAAAAATTAAACAAGGAAGAGGCTGTAGAGAGTGTGGGTAGTCAGGAAAGGCCTCTCTGAGAAGGCAACACTTGAGTCCACACCCAACAGGGGAAAGAGAACCAGCCCTGAGAATATCTGGGGGAAGAGCTTTCTGGGCAGTGGAAAAACAGTAAGTGCAAAGGCCCTGAGGCAGGTGCATGCCTGATGAGCCTGAGGAAGAGCAAGGAGGCCAGTGAGGTTAGAGCAGAGAAGAGAGGGGAATAATAGTAGAAAATTACATCAGCACCCCACAGAGGGTGGGCACTGGGGGCCAAGGTGGCACGGGATCCTGGGTGTCCTTGTAAAGAATTCACCTTTTGAAAAGCACAAGATGGGGCTTCCCTGGTGGCGCAGTGGTTGAGAGTCCGCCTGCCGATGCAGGGGACACGGGTTCGTGCCCCGGTCCGGGAAGATCCCACATGCCGCGGAGCGGCTGGGCCCGTGAGCCATGGCCGCTGAGCCTGCGTGTCCGGAGCCCGTGCTCCGCTATGGGAGAGGCCACAGCAGTGAGAGGCCCGCGTACCAAAAAAAAACACAAAAAACAAAACAAAAAATAAAAAGCACAAGATGGCATAACAACATGGCTACATCTCACAAACATAATGTTGAAGAAAGGACACCAGACACAAAAGAACACATGTCGCAACTCCATTTATACAAAATTCAAAAACAGAGTATTCTAGAAGTCAGGTTAGTGGTTACCTTTGGAGAGAAGAGTAAGAGTAATTGATCGAATGAAACCAAGTGGCGTGTTCCTAAGGTTGTTCTATTCCATTCCCTGGCTGGTGGTTATAACAGGAGTGGTCGATTTTAATAACTCATTGAGTGGTACACATATCATTTGTACACTTTTTGCATGTGTGTTATATTGCAATAAAAATTTTGATTAAAAGACAATTAAGTAAAGGACTACCAGCACCACCACCAATGAAAAGTGTGAGATGGGAGGGTCACTGAATGGTTTTGAGCAGATGACATGAGTTGACTTAAATTTTAACAGAATCACTCAGGCCACCGTGTTGAGAACAGACTATAGGGTTGCCAGGGCAGAATCAGGGCGGTCAGTCAAGAAAGTCTCGCTAATGCTTAGGCGGGAGATGATGATGGCTCATAGGGGACCTCAGATGGAAGCAGTGGAGAGAGAAGTGGTGGGATCCTGGACACATTTTGAAGGCAGATCCCAATGCCAAGAGGATTCACCAACTGCAGGTAAAAACAAGAGCGCCAGCTACTTCTCCCCCTGTATAGGGCCAGCAGAACACCATCTCCCTCACTGCATAAGGCATGGGGTAGTAGTGTGAATTTTCAGTGGACTGAGGAAAACAAGTGTTCATGCCCTAATGATTGTGGGTCAATATGATGGCGGTGACGAGGCGTGGCCTGAGGGACTTTAGCCAACCTGTAGTCTCCACCACAAAAGCCGCTCAAAATAAAGAGTGCTTGCTACCCAAGAACAGCTTCAAGACAAGTGCCCTGATAGCCTTCCAACAATATTCCCTGTATAGTTATACAATAGCTCCATCTTGGGAATATCAATCTCTTCCAAGACACGAAGTTTGGCCATTAAGAATTAATTTTAAAAGGACTTCTATAAATGGGGTATCCTGGATGGAATATTGGAGCAGAAAAAAAAAAAGGATAGTAGGGAAAAGATAATGGAATGTGAATAAAGGGTAGAATTTAGTTAATAACAATGTATCAATACTGGTTCATTAGTTGTGACAAATATACCATAATAATGTAAGATGTTAACAATTGGAGACACTGGGGATGGGAGACAGAGGAACTCTGTATTATCTTTGCAACTTTTCTGTAAATTTTAAATTCTGCTAAAATAAAAGGTTTATTTGAAAGAATGTTCCTATAGCTTTAATCTTAAAATAATTAAAACTTGGCCACCTCCTCTGCTGTAGAAAGTAATACTATGAGCCTTATTCCACATAGATTTATAATGGCATTGTTTCTAATCACTTTTATCCATCTCTTTCCTCGCTTTTTCAGATTGGGGGAACTCTGCTGGGTGTCCTGCTGCTCACCTATCCTTTGTTATCTCCACTCTACTAGAGCCCATCTGGGGAGCTTTTTATCTCTGGGATTGTATTCTTTCCATTTGGTTCTTTTTCATATATGTATAACTTCTGTTTCTTTGCTGAGATGTTCTGCTTTTTCATGTGTTTCCAGGGAATTTGTAATTGACTGTTGAAGCGTTTTTAATGACAGCTGCTTTTACAACCTTGATTTGGGTGAGATGAGATCATTGGACATCTGGTTGGTCTTGGTAGTGGTGTCAGTGAACGGTCCTTTCTCATTTCAAGTTGGCATTTTCTTGATTCCTTGGAGGGTTTGGCGGGGGGCTGTTGCTTTGGGTTTGCTTTGCTTGTTTGTTTTGGTATGTTTTTGCTTTGTTTTTGCATCTTGGGCATTCTATTATGTTATGAGTCTCTGGGTCCTACTTAAATCTTTTATCCGGCATCACCCTGCCTAGGTCTAGCTGGCAAGTCCTGGCCTCCTTTTGTTAGCCGTGGTTCCAATGGCAACTTAATTTTCAGGGGCTTTGTGGTATTTTTATGGTCTGTGTGGTTTGTCCGGTGCTGCTGGGGTTCCTGTCATCCCTGCTGGTGCTGCCTGAAGGGCCAGAGGATCGTCCCCATATAGACCACCAGGTGTCTCTCCGTGGGGCGGGGGGACTGCAGGGACGAGGAGGCTCTCTGGGAGTCAACTTTTAAGCACCCACATACTGACGATCTACAGCAAAATGCTGGTTCCAGGCCGGTTTCCACCAATGACTGCATAAGAGTCATTTTTGTCGTTGTTGTTCTGATATGGAGTCCATGATTTAACTGATTTTAACTTAAATTCCGTACGGTCACAAACACAAATAGAGGTAACTTATTAAAATAGAGGTAACGGTTAAAGATAAAGAAGGAAACCAAATGACGAGGTTGAAACCAAATAACCATGAAGGTATCTAAAATCATAACAGAAATTAAGCATTGTATTTCGCTCTGAGGTTCCTAGGAGACAAGACAAAAATGGAAATAGAGGGCTATACAGTGCTCATAGTTTAATAGAAAAAAACGCAATAGTATCTGGAGAAATTTTTCTTGCATTGAATCCTCAGAGGATTTTTTTTTAATATAGTTTCTTTTAGAAATAACTCCTTCTGCCTGTTGATGACCACATGTTCACTTTTCCTTTGACTGAATAAGCAAGATCCACTCCAATAAGATTCATACAGTATATTCCGGAAGTAAGTAGATAGGGCCGTTTGGGATTTTATGTGGCATTATTTCTCCACATCTCATGCAGAGTCTAGGGAATTTACCATATTGACAAGTGAACTAGGGTGGAGGGCAGAGCAAGTCGTAACTAGATAACTCTTCAGTCATCCTCCAGAAATGCAGTCTGTACACCTCACTTTTACCTGGCCAGAGATCGAGACTGCAAGCTCTTCTGTATTCCAGCCCTGGCCACAGTACCTGGCACATAGTAAGGTGCTAAATCAACATTTGTTTAATGATAGAATTTTATTGGTTAATGGCTTGGGTGGGAAGAGAGAACAACGCACAGGACATTTTCCCATCACATACTTTCTCTACCATGAGAAGATCCCAAAACACAAAAAGTTATGTGCATTCATCAATAGTTAAACTAAATTGTAGCCCATGAAAATAAATAATAAATTGTTCACTAATAACCAAAGTGTCAGGGCTTTAAAACTACATTATTCTCTTCCTACACAGACATTAGCATGGGATCACCAAAACTAATTTTAGCAGTCGCCTCTACTCCTTAAATGTGTATAAATCACACTCATAAAAATGAGACTTTCATGCAGAAATAAAACTAAAATTTGCCAATACACCTCAGAGTAAAAATGTTATTTAAGGATTAGTAAAACATTTATTTTCCTAGCATGTGAATAGGATACTTCCTTCACGTCCCTCACCAGAACTGAATATTCTGGCATCTGGAACAGATTCTTTCAGATGCATACATACACCTGTTTCAAATTCAGACACCCCAGAATCAGTAAAAGAAAGCCCTTCCAGACATCAGTAGAGGAGGGCTCCTGTCAGCAATGCACTTTGCTAAGGAAAGAAAGAGGTCTCTCCCTGCTAATAAGAAGGGAGCTGAAGGGAAATTTTGTAAATGTTGCTTATATGAAATTAATGAAATGATGTTAGTATCACTTACAGGTTTAGGGAAGTGTGTGCTTCATGTTAAGCCTTTTACCGTAATTACCTTAGTTCTAGGTCATTTGCCCTTACTTTTTTTTTTTTTTTTTTTGCGGTACGCGGGCCTCTCACTGTTGTGGCCTCTCCCGTTGCGGAGCGCAGGCTCCGGACGCGCAGGCTCAGCGGCCATGGCTCACGGGCCCAGCCGCTCCGCGGCATGTGGGACCTTCCCGGACCGGGGCACGAACCCGCGTCCCCTGCATCGGCAGGCGGACTCTCAACCACTGCGCCACCAGGGAAGTCCTGCCCTTACTTTTTATCAGAGGAACTCAAAGCACATTCTTTTCAAGACAGCTGTGTTCTAGTTATGCAAGAATCAGTGTTAGAGAACCTATGTACAACAGAGTGCCTCTGGTCAACCATACCCTACTGTGCACTTAAAAAGTCGTGAGGACTTCCCTGGTGGCGCAGTGGTTGAGAGTCCGCCTGCCGATGCAGGGGACGCGGGTTCGTGCCCCGGTCCGGGAAGGTCCCACATGCCGCGGAGCGGCTGGGCCCGTGAGCCATGGCCGCTGAGCCTGCGCGTCCGGAGCCTGCGCTCCGCAACGGGAGAGGCCACAACAGTGAGAGGCCCGCGTACCGCAAAAAAAAAAAAAAAAAAAAAGTTGTTGAGGGGAGATCTCATGTTACGTGTTCTTACCCCCAAAAAAGGAGGGGGCGGGACATATGGAAACTTTTGGAGGAGATGGAAACGTCTTTGACATTGATTGTGGCGATGATTCCATAGGTGTCTGCGTATGTCCAAACTCATCAAATTGCTTACATTAAATAGGTGGGAATGTAAATTGATACAGCCACTATGGAGAACAGTATGGATGTCCTCCCCACCTCCAGTGTGTGTTAGACCCTAACATCGAATGTGTAAAACTTGTCTTAAGTTGGTACTGTACACTCAGGCTTCCTCTGTTTTCTTTTAACTGATGATTATTTTCAAGGCCCTCAGCATCCTTGTATAGTTGCTTACCTGATATAAATGCAATATTAATGCCTTTAAAGCATGAATCTATGCCAAAGATCACCTTTTGTTTTACTAAAGACTACTTAGAGGAAGTAAGAAAAATCATGTTTGCTCTCCAAGTTCTTCCAGTGTTTTGAGACACTGGTTTACACTTTATGCCAATGTGCTTTTCTCTAATATCAGTGCTCAAGACACAGTGAAGCAAATTAAAAAAAAAAAAAAATCCCTGAATGCTGATTAGACATCACTAAAAAATTACATTTATAAGCTAGGATTTGTTATATGCAAATATTTTCTGCCTCTTCTGTTTAAAACAATAAAGTACATTTATATAAAAAAAAAAAAAAAGTTAAAAATAGAACCACCATATGCTCCAGCAATCCCACTGCTGGGTATGTACCCTGAGAAAACCATAATTCAAAAAGAGACATGGACATAGAGCTGTTCATTGCAGCTCTATTTACAATAGCCAGGACATGGAAGCAACCCAAGTGTCCATCGGCAGATGAATGGATATAGAAGATGTGGCATATATATACAATGGAATGTTTCTCAGCCATAAAAAGAAACGAAATTGAGTTGTTATTTGTAGTGAGGTGGATGGACCTAGAGTCTGTCATACAGAGTGAAGTAAGTCAGAAAGAGAAAAACAAATACTGTATGCTAACGCATATATATAGAATCTAAAAAAAAAAAAAAAAGGTTCTGAAGAACCTAGGGGCAGGACAGGAAAAAAGACACAGACGTAGAGAGTGAACTTGAGGACAACAGGGAGGGGGAAGGGGAAGCTGGGATGAAGTGAGAGAGTAGCATTGACATATATACACTACCAAATGTAAAATAGATAGCTAGTGGGAAGCAGCCGCATAGCACAGGGAGATCAGCTCGGTGCTTTGTGTCCACCTAGAGGGGTGGCATAGGGAGGGTGGGAGGGAGATGCAAGAGGGAGGGGATATGGGGATATATGTATACATACAGCTGATTCACTATGTTATACAGCAGAAACTAACACACCACTATAAAGCAATTATACTCCAGTAAAGATGTTAAAAAAAAATGTGCTGCTTTCTGTGTATCAATTATACTTCAATAAAGCTGATTTTTAAAAGGTGATCTGAGGTGGAAAAGATAAGCAAGAGACATATCAGACAGGATCTTGAGAAGTTTAGACTTTCAAAGGATAAAGGGACAGCACCAAAGGGTTTTACTCAAGGGAAACACAGTCTGATAAAGTATTTTAAACCATTTAATGGGCTGCTTTGCAGAGCATAAAAGCAGGAAGGCCAGGAGGGGAACAATGTAGTAAGCGAGGGGACAGAAGATGGTGGCTTAGATTACGGTGGAGATAGTGGATGGGTTGGACATATATTTGAAGGTAGGAAAATTCTAGGACTTGGTGATAGATGGGAATGGAGGACTAGTGAAGAAGAGGAATCAAGGATTTATACTTGAGCAAACAAAGTGGCTGATGGCTGCACTACTGAGATGGGGAATTCTGGGGAAAAAATGTGTTAGGGAGAGAGAAGTTGGAGAAAGAGAAGTTCTATTACAGAGGTTGTGTTTGAGGCCCCACTGAGATTTCCAAATGGGGGTACCAAGTAAGCAGTTAGAGAAACCGCTGTATCATTCAGAGAAAGCACTTGCTGAATAAATTAATTTCAGGTTCATCCGGATATAAGTGATATTTAAAACCCTGGGAATGGGTGAGGTTACTTATGGAAGGAGGGAGAGAAGGAAGACAGAAGTAAGCCTGGGAAATGTTTAGAGCACAAATAGGAGAAAAGCCAACAAGGAGAGTAGAGTGACTAGAGAAAACACGTCCCTGTGAACCATGGTGTCATGGAAATCAGGAAAGGAGGCGGGACTGGTCCACCGTGTTGAAGGTGGTCAGGGATAGAGGATGTCCCTTGGATGTTACAACATGGACATCACTGGTGACATTCACAAAAATAATTTCAATGGAGTGAGAGGGGCAGAGGCCTGATGGATTAGAGCCAATGAGTGAATGGGAACTGAGGTGTGGAGGGACCACAGAAACGCAACTTGTTCAAAAGTTTTTTGTAAAAGGGAGCAGAGTATCAAAGTGACAGCTGGCAGAGGACAAGAAGCCTAGTGGTCATTTTATTTGTGACAAGGGAGGGCAGGAAGAAGGGCTTTGTCAGGGATAACAAGAGGAAAGAAGGGGAAAATGGCTGAAGATGAAGAAGGTGTGAGACGTAACTGACAGAAGATAAAAGACAACGTATCACCTGGTTCCTTAAAGAAGAGGAGGCCATTTCTTCAGGTGAGCGTGGGAGCTACAGTGGGCAGATGCTGTGGTGTGAGGATAAATGAGTTTGTAGAGGCCCCGTACATGGCCCTCAGTGATCCTTGCCTCCTGGTCTTTGTGAACTTGTGGGATCTCCACCCCTTGAGTGGGGGCAGGACTCACTAACCTCTGACGAACAGAAAATGGCAGAAGTGTTGGGATGTCCCTTCTGAGATGAGGTATACAGGACTGTGGTTCCCTCTTGGACACTCACTCTGAAGGAAGCCAGCCGCCATGTTTCGAGCTGCACTGTGCGGAGGCCCACCTTCCAAGGAATGGAAGACGGCTTCTGTCCAACAGCCAGGATGGACCGAGGCCCTCAGTCCAACAGCCATGAGGATCTGAGTCCTGCCAACAGCCACATGCGTGAGCTTGCAAGGGGTCCTCCTTCAGTCGGTCCTCCGGAGGAGATGGCAGCCCCAACCAGCCCCAAACTCAGGAGAGTCTGAGACCCCCAGGCAAGCTGCACCCAAATTCCTGACCCACAGAAACTGTGAGAAAATCAATGTTGGTTGTTTTCAGTCGCTAAATTTTGAGGTGATCTGTAGCAACGGAAAACTGATATAGAGAAGAAAACAAGGAACTAAAATCTTGAACAAAAGAAAGAAATTTAGAGAACTATGGTTAGGATTGACAGCGTCAAGTGACCAATTTATTAAGAAGCCTCAAACTCAACGGGGTCAAAATGTAAAACATCTTATATTTCTCCAGTCTAACGCATTCAGCTGTGCTCTCTCAAATCCCCATTAGCCCTTCCTTAACGCAGATGGGGAAGATTTCATCATTTGTCACTCACTTTCAGTTGAAAAGTCCATACAGTGTAACACTTCAATGTCTTTACTAAAATGTTAGACTAAAATTTTCAAGGAGCATCCCCAGCCCATTGTTTCATCCACAGTTTGGATAACTGGTCCTCAGAACCTTATAATAATGTTTCACCAAATTTATGGTTACCAAAGGGGAAAGGTGGGGGGAGGGATAAATTAGGAGGTTGGGATTAACATATACACACTACTATATATAAAATAGATAAACAACAAGGTCCTACTGTACAGCACAGGGAAATCTACTCAGTACTCTGTAATACACTGTATGGGAAAAGAATCTGAAAGAGAGTAGATATTGTATAACTAAATCACTTTGCTGTACACCTAAAACTAAGACCACATTGTAAATCAACTATACTTCAATGTAAAATAAAAAAATTTTAAAAAAGTCATAGCAGGGACTTCCCTGGTGGTCCAGTGGCTAAGACTCCATGCTCCCAATGCAGGGGGTCTGGGTTCGATCCCTGGTCAGGGAACTAGATCCCACATGCCGCAACTAAGACCCAGTGCAGCCAAATAAATAAATAAATAAAATATTTTTTAAAAAGCCGTAGCAAAAAAAAGGTGTTTCACAAAGGGTATCCCACAGAAATGACAGCTTCTGAGCATGTTCTTTAGAATCTGCCAAAACAAAACAAAATCTATACTGTTTTTATTTTCCCTAGAATTCATTTTAAGTATAACTGTAAGAAAAGTGTTTAACTGTATTATAAAAATCGTGCATTTCCTCATTCTTGATACTCTGCCTCTTAAAATGTCCCCCATTGGAAAATGGGCAGACGTTCACTGTGATTGCCCCATGCATGAACAAACAGCTTCAATCTGCTTAGTGATGGATATGAATGTCTTAATTTATTATTGGTTTGATGTTGTCTTGATTTGATGATCATTGATTTATATTCAGTATCTTATTTCAAATGTCAACTTCTTTGATATCTTGTTCTTTTTCCTTTGACATCTCAAATGTTTAAATGGATATTAGTATGTTTGGAATGATTTCTTACAGGAGTTAATTCATCAGTGAGACAATAGTCCATGACGCTAGCCCAAGTTTGCAAAATATCTTGGGTGCCCCAGCTGCTCTTGTGTCAATTTATAATTTAAATGTGTTCAGTATTTAAGAAAGCCTGAGATGGGCTGACCTATAGAAACGCTCAAGCACTGGAAGTGCTGTTTTTATTTCCAAAAGTATTTTCTTGACTTCTAAAACTCTGTGTGTGTGTGTGTGTGTGTGTGTGTGTGTGTGTGTGTGCGCACGCGCGCACACACGCGCACGATTTAAAGCTGTTCTTCTCCCTCAATATCCTCCTTTATCAGTACATTGAAGGGTGCGGTCAGGCTCTGACAGGACTCTTCCCCCTCTGTTTCTGGGGCCTCGCTCCTCCAGGGATAAGGACTCGAAGAAACAAACAAGAAAGCAGAGGTTTTCCTAAACAATTGATGTCCACCTGGTGGTGGTAATGGGGAGCATCTTTGATCCACTCTGGTTCATCTGATGTTGCTGCCCTCTGCTGATATGGTGGCTTCTATACACCCAGTACATGTGTTTTGGGGGAGGGGTTGGTGTTCAGGTTTATCCCTGCCTTTGCCATCACTGACCATGTATCTCTTTGGCACTGACAGTGGTCCATGCCCTCAATCACCTCCCCACGTTGGGCATCCCCTCGCTGGCCCAGATGCCTCCTGGAGGGCCCTCCTTCCTGCCTCTCATCTAACTTCCATGCTCCTTATTTTTCAGCCACAGAAGCCACTGAAGGCCTTTGCCATGTCCCCTGAAGGCCAAAGAGAACTACAGTGAGGCCCCCAACATCCATCTTCTTCACTCAGAGCATGTTAAGCCATGGTCCTTACTCACCCTACTGGCAAGAGTTAGACAGTCTCTCACCTTAGAAATTTCAGGCAGAGGCGGCACCGGTTTCTATGGATACGTAGGCTCCTAACCTCCAGGGACACTTGTCAAGCTCCCCCACGAATCCCTTCACCACGCTCCCCTCTGCTCCTATGGTGACAACAGAGCAAAATAACAGGTTTCCAGCTTCCCGAGCACGAAGCCAAGGAGTGAGACCCAGCCTTCTCCTCTTGTGGTTCAGTTATCTCTACAATGATCCTCTCGATGCTCCCCAGGTACACTTGGCTTTGTCAGAAACAGCCCCGTCTCCCTGGTGAGGAAGTGAAAAAGCCACGTGTTCCCCAACCAAGCCATTGGCTCCTGACTCCAGCGATTCCCCCTCTCTGCTCTCCTTGGGAGCATGGGGAGAAAGACACGAGTCATGGCTGAAGGTTTCAGGGAACCTTCTGCAGCCTCTTTAATAATCCTTGATGGCGTGTCTGCCCCTAAATGTGGGCAGTTGCTAGAACTTATTGCTTCTCTGTCCTCCATTTTGGACCCCCAGTTACTGAGCCAGGAAAATAGTAAATGTCTCACTTGGTGTGACAAACAATCATTGGAGGCTATCCCAGGGAAAGGGAAGAGCATAGACAAAGGCCAAGGAGCAAGAACGATCACAGTTCCTGATGAGTAAGTCCATATGTTTGATTTGCAAGGGCTCTAAAACCTGAGTCAAAAGCTGAGGCTAAAGGCGCAAAACGAGACCTAATTGTTAAGAGACCTGTATGCCCTTCTATAGAGTAAAAGTATGTACTATAGGTGATACAGTCATGGAAGAGTCTTTTGCAAAGGAGTGACAAGACTCAGTTTGCACATTAGAAGGGTGACTCTGCTGGCAATGTGACAGTTAGATGACGTTGATGTGTCCAGAAACAAGAGGAAAGGAAGGAAGGATGTTGCCATGACTCAGGCGAGAGAGGAGAAGGGCTTGAACTAGAGCAATGGCAGCTGTGATGGGGGAAGTGAACAGAGGTGAAAGCATTTAGGATACAGACAAGATCAGTCTTTGTGATTAACCAGAAGTACAGGAAGAAGGTGAAGGAGACATTTACAATGACCCATTGGTTCCTGACTTGAGGAACTTGGTGGATAGCAATGATATTTGCAAAGACAGGGTTCCTCAGAAGACGAAGATGGGCTCCACTTTGGATGTATTTGGTCTGAGGCCCTCACAGGACATCCACATGGAGCTGCCTAGTTGGACATACAGGAATATTCCTCAGTATCACCTGCCTGGAGACATCAATTTGGAAGATGGAGCCATGAGTGTGAGTGGCATAAGTATAGAATGATAGGAGGACTCAGGACAGAGTTCTAGGGACCACTGACATTTTAGTAGTGCCACGAGGAAGAGGAAACCGCCAAAGACACTAGGAATTTACCACTGAGGTAGGTGGGAAACTAGGAGAGAATAGTGCCATATTATTCAATACGAAGGAGATTCCATGGTGAAAACGCTACAGAAGGTGTCAAGTAAGATGGCATTTGAAGTGTTTCCACTGGACGTAACCAACAGAACATCCTTTGAGAGCCTAGAGAGTGAACTGCAGAGGGATGGAAGCTGGTGTATAAGGCAAGTCAATGGAAAGTGAAGAAGAGAAGACAGAAGGAGAAGGTCTCCGGGGAAGGAAAGACGAGACAACAAAGGCTGGAGGGGGATGCAGGGTCAAGAAAGGATGTGTGTATGGGCAAGGGGGTATGCTGGTGGGTCTGCTTAAGTTCAGAGAAGGGAGAGGAGAATGACCTTGAAGGCTTACTGCAGTTCTGCCCACTGAGATGACCATGAAGTCTAGAGATGCATTCTTCTAAACTAATCATGGGGCTTACTAAACTTTATGTACCAGCCTCACAAAGTATGTAATACTCTAGTAGAGTTCAGTAGCCAGAAACTAAATTTCCAACATTTAATTCTTTGCCTAAATCTCTGCTTTTAATCCCAAGGAAAGAAATACAGAAGCCAGGAATACCACGTCAGCGATGCTGAACACCTGTGAATTCAATCAGTCACTATGGCAGCATCATATTTACATCCAGCATTTTGATAAAAACTATAAGCATCTTTGAAAGCACACCTAACCGCAAATTATTAATCATCTGAATCAAACAATAACTCTTCCAGTATTCTCCCAAACCTAGATTAGCCCCAAACACTGCTGGAGAAAAATACCCAGTGTGGAGATTGTCATCAAGGTCATACTCATCAGTTTCCAAAGGACACTGCTAGTAGAGCTTTCTCTCCATCTCCACGCAATGCCAAGTTCATACCTCTTCCACCTCCGGCTCCAACTCCCTTTTGCCCTTCGCTATGACCTTGCTTCCTGCCTCATAAAGGATGGGGGTGGGAAATCTATTGCAAAGAAATATCTTCATCTTCCTACCAAATCTACAAACCCTCTTCTCCTCCTCCCCCTTTTGTCACAAGAAAGGAGGTGTCTCTCCTCCTATCCCAGAATCAGTGCAAAACGCTTCTCATGCACCCTGGTCATAGCCCCTTGTGACTCCCCAGGGACTTTGCTCCCTTGATTAGCCAAGAGCGTGTGTCTATCTCACACACTCAGCAACATCACCACCAATCTCCCTCTTGATGACAGATGACTTTCCTTGCGCCCAAATACTTTAGTATGTTCCACTTTCAAGACCTTCCCTTCGATCCCTGCCCAGCACACACCCTCTCCAGCTTCCTTCCCATCTTTCCCCTTCCTTAGACGGCTATGAAGCCGTCACTTCAACCCACCCCAGTCGGCTTCCACCCCCACCATGCAGGGTTACGACTGGCCTCCATATTGTCAAATCCAGACGTAACCTTGGAAACTTCTCACAGACATTAATTTGACCTCTACCTTGTTCTTAGCACACTTTCAGCTCTCGGCTTTTATGAAACCTTCCTCTCTTGGCTTTGTCCTTTCCCTCCGTCCAATCCATTCTCCTTGCAGGAACCATGTTGGTTTTACATGTAAACTGTACCCCAGCTCAAATCTTTCAATGGGCCCCCCAAATCCTGCTGACCTCTCCAGCCTCAAAACCTTGCCACTGCCTTCGACACTCACTGCCCCCTGCATCCTTCCATTTCCTGGGAGGTGCCTGTATCTGCCACCTCAGGGACTTGGCAAATTTTTGTTCCCTCTATCAGGAATACTCTTCTCTTCCCTAACCCTGACACTTCACCTGGCTAAATCCTATTTTAATGCTTAAATGTCACTTTCTCCCACTCTACACGTAGTCCCCCTGTAATCATCTCTCATAATGCTCTCTAGGTTTTCTTTATAATATTTATCGTAGTTTTAACTATTTATCTATCTGTGCATAATTATTTAATCTAGAGTGTCTTTCTGACAACTCTGTCACCTCCTAGAAAGCAGAGCCCATGTGTGTTTTCCTCCCAGAAGCCAGCATTGTTGTAGCTCCCAAGAGGTATTAAACGAATACCTGATGAATAAAACGAATTATTATTTTGAAATAACTTTGTCCAACTTTAAAATAATCATATTCTCAGTATATTAATTATATCATATCATATGCAAAGAAATTGTTTTTAGAAAAAATTTCTTCCCTTTCTTGTTACAAGATGGCGCAGTGCAGTGAAAAGGATGTAACACAGCTGAGGACACAGAGAGACAGCCCTGGCACTGCCACTGAGTCACACTTTTCTCATTTGTAAAATAAGAATAAGAATCATACTTAACTGGTATTAACAGAAATTGTTGTGAGGACTGAAGAAGGGAAAAAATAGGAAAAGTGCTTTGTAAACTGTAAAGTGCTAAACAAGGTTATTAATATGATGCTGCAGCTAGGTTGAATTCTTTAGAGAAGACCTATTTCCTTATTCGTTTTCCTTACAAAGAAATAGGCCAGTTAATTGTTTTTTGTTTTGGGGTTTTGTTTTTGGCCACGACACGCAGCTTGTGCGATCTTAGTTCCCCGACCGGGGACTGAACCCATGTCCTCGGCAGCGAAAGCTCGGAGTCCTAACCACTGGACTACCAGGGAATTGCCAAGGGAGTTAATTGTTTAAGTATTGCCAAAATATATAGCTGTTGCCTTGTTCTAGATCACATCTATTTTTTCAATTCACCTAGAAATACACACCGCACATTCTGTTGAGAGGAATTCATGGAAAGTCTCTATTTTTTAAAAGGTGCATTTTTGGGGCCTTCTCTGGTGGCACAGTGGTTAAGAATCTGCCTGCCAGTGCAGGGGACGTGGGTTCCATCCCTGGTCCGGGGAGATCCCACATGATTCAGAGCAATCCCACATGCCCATGTGCCACAACTACTGAGCCTGCGCTCTAGAGCCTGCGCGCCACAACTACCGAAGGCCGCGTGCATAGAGCCCGTGCTCCGTAACAAAAGAAGCCACCGCAATGAGAAGTCCGCGCAACGCAACGAAGAGTAGCCCCCCACTCACGACAATTAGAGAAAGCCCGCGCACAGCAATGAAGACCAAATGCAGCCCCCAAAAAAGTGCATTTTTGGATTTATAAGTTGGATTAGCTTATTGCGATCAGCACGTTGGAATTCACCTACAATTTAACTTATGTTGAAAAAAGCAAGATATAGGGCCATTAAAAGTCGAATGAAAATCTTAACTAAGAGGATTCCTTTGTATGGCTAAGCTAACAGGACAGCTAGCTCCAAAGTGCAGCGTATTGCGGAAAAGAGGTAGGGCCTGTGTCCTTGCAGAAGTCTTGAGATTCTGTTCTTCTTAAATTTTTTTTTTTTTTTTTTTTTTTTTTTGCGGTACGCGGGCCTCTCACTGTTGTGGCCTCTCCTGTTGCGGAGCACAGGCTCCGGATGCGCAGGCTCAGCAGCCATGGCGCAAGGGCCCAGCCGCTCCGCGGCATGTGGGATCTTCCCGGACCGGGGCACGAACCTGTGTCCCCTGCATCGGCAGGCGGACTCTCAACCACTGCGCCACCAAGGAAGCCCTCTTCTTAAATTTTGAAAGATGGCTACATAAATACGCATCAGCCTCTCTTGTAGAGGAGCTTCTATATCAAAATGGTAAAAAGCCTAAATAAGTGAATTTTGTAGTTCAGTCACTGATAATCTCAAGAAAATTTCACGTGAGGAAGTCCTCTTACCCACCATTTCTGCTTTCTTTCTTTTAAATGGCTCACAGGACAACCAAAGGGTGTGGCAGTGGGGGAAGGGCGTGGGGAGGTAGGGGTATTTGGAAGTTAGACCATGATTTCTATTCTCATGTCAACTTTAAAGGGCATCAACTGTTTCTTTTAAAAATTACCTTCTGGGGCTTCCCTGGTGGCGCAGTGGTAGAGAGTCTGCCTGCCGATGCAGGGGACACGGGTTCGTGCCCCGGTCCGGGAAGATCCCACATGCCGCGGAGCGGCTGGGCCCGTGAGCCATGGCCGCTGAACCTGCGCGTCAGAAGCCTGTGCTCCGCAACGGGAGAGGCCACAGCGGTGAGAGGCCCGCGTACCGCAAAAAAAAAAAAAAAAAAAATTACATTCTGTACACATTAATACTAATATATTCTTTCCTAAAAAGGGTATTTACCTAAATCTGACTTTTCAAAATGAAAACTAATTTACTAATTTAGAAAGATTATTCTTCTCCACTATATATTTAGTCAGTTATGCTCAAAGTGCTTTCATAAAGCTGACAAAGTAATTCAATAGACCAGCAGAATGGCTTATTCTTTTATTTTTTATAAATTTATTTATTTATAATTTATTTTTGGCTGCGTTGGGTCTTCGTTGCTGCGCGCGGGCTTCTTCTAGTTGATGTGAGCGGGGGCTACTCTTCGTTGAGATGCGCGGGCTTCTCACTGCGGTGGCTTCTCTTGTTGCGGAGCACGGGCTCTAGGCGCGTGAGCTTCAGTAGTTGTGGCTTGCGGGCTCTAGAGCGCAGGCTCAGTAGTTGTGGCACACAGGCTTAGTTGCTCTGCGGCATGTGGGATCTTCCTGGACCAGGGCTCGAACCCGTGTCCCCTGAGTTGGCAGGCGGATGCTTAACCACTGCGCCACCAGGGAAGTCCCATAATGGTTTATTTTTGCTGAATTCTTTTTTCAGTTTTACAAGACTGTAGATATATAAGCCCTACCAACATCTGCATCTATCATGCTCATGTCTGAAGCGTGCTTTGTAACTGCGAAATATGTGATAAAACTGTCAAAAGTCTATGGAAGCAGCTGCATAAATTTTGAAACCAAAGTCAAAGTTCTATTTATTCTGCGACAGTGTAAGAGTTGCACATTTTACAGCATTTTGGAAAGTAAAACCCTCACCCTACCTTCTGTTGCTTTTTTTTTTTTTTTTACTTATGCTACAGGAATTTCTTTCATGGGCTGAGCATTTACTAAATTGTTCTGTTCCTAAGATGAAATGTTATATATATTTCTTTACTTTTTGTTGAAGTATAATCTACATTCAGAAAAGTGCATATGTCTTGATGCAAATTTGATGAGTTTTCACAGGCTGAGCCCACGTGTGTAGCCAGCACCCAGTTCAAGAAACAACATGACCAGCCTTTAGACCCCCTTCCAGCAGCTACTCCTCCCAGAGATAACCACAGTCCTGCCTTCTAACAGTCTAAGTAGCTTTGCCTGGTTTTGGACTTCATATAAATGGAATCATGCAGGATGCTGACTTGTGTCTGGCCTGTTTTGCTCAACACTGTGGTTTAAACACCTTATTAATGTGTCTATAGTTGCAGGCTAACCTCCACAGCACTGTAGTTCTTATTCAACCATTCAACAAATATTTGTTGAGCTCCTCATGTGTGCCAGGAACAAATGAATCTTCGTTTCTATAGATAACATTTCAGTGCTCATTTGTTGATAGAAAGTCAGTAAAGAAAACTTTAGTTTCCTAACACGTCTTTCAAAGTGAATTGCTTTGCCAAACTGAATTTCAGCAACTTCCAAAATAATCTCAAAATCATGATACACATAAGGATACAGGCAATACTCTGTTTTTTTTTCAATAGGCACAGTGTCCATTTGTATTAATATTCTCCATGTTCACTTAATATTCTCAGTGTTTTCTCTTACGACATTTTGTGATCAAAATAATTTTTTTAAGATTTGTGAATCTGAATTCTTGGGAACAGTCAGTTCTCTGGACCAATTTGTTCTAAAGCAGGTGGTGTGATTCAAGGACATTCTGAACTTAGCTGCGAGTCCCAGTTTTGCCACCAGTTAGCTGTGTAACTTTAGGCAAGTTCCTTAACCTCTTTGTGCTACTTTCTGCATCTGTAAATAAAATGATAAACCTACAGGATTTCTGCAGAATCTCCTAGTTCCATTTTCTGTAGGCTAAATACTTGAAGACAGTGTATAAAGAAGATTTATGCATGTACCACATCCAAGGAATGTCACTGAAATATAATTTCTTTTAAGCTAACACCCTTGCTACTGGAAGAAAAGCTCCACAGTTATATTTCCACCTTTTAGACGACGTTCAAGTACATTCAAATGCAGAGCTGAGTCTGGTCTCAGTGACAGCGTGCCTAGCGTAGCATAGCTTTTGCCGTGGAGCATTTTCTAAGTGGCAGACCTGTGTGATGACAACAGCAGAACAAAAAATCTGGGTCTATTTCCCAAAGAGAAAATAGATCAAATGTGTTGCCTTTTCCCTTGGTTCTGTAAAACATTCGATTAACGATCTCGCTCACAAATAACAACAACAGAAATAGCACCTTAACATGTTAGTCCTTAGAATTCTTAAGTTTAACCACAAAGTTCAAATTGCAGTAATTTAGTAGATAAGGGACAAGTTCCGTCATTTCTTCTGCGTCCCCTTTCCTATGCATCCCCAAAGGGGAAAACCGGCGATGTTCTTCAGGTTTAGTGGTGATCAATAAAACGAAGCCACACTTCTAAAGGATGTTGATAAGCAGACTCATAAATTGTCTACTGGAGCCCATGCCTGTTTTGCTCTAAGTTCGTGGCCTCATGTAATTAACATACATGGAGGAAAAAGCAAAACCCCAAACAGAACCAATTGATATGGGCTTTCTGTCACCTCCAGACGGGAAATTACCAACATTTAAATCAAACTCCTATCCTATTTTGGGTTTATTTGAGGGAGAAATATATCAACAAGGATTTTTTTTTTTACCTCTGAAAAAGTAAGTCATTACTTACGTAAAACAAACACCCCAGAAAGGAACGCTCCATCATCCTTCGCCTGCAGTGGGGTTTGGGGAAGTGCGCTGACGCAGCTCGGGATTTCATGTGCCAGACAACAGCTCAGCTCCTCTGTATGCAGTTGGTAAATATGAAAGGTAAACTACAAGAAATGCGGCATAATGACACCGTAAGGGGAAAAAAGTCATTTCTGAGTCCGCTGTTCTTTAAACTCTTTGAATTCTTGCTTCAGCGGCTCTGTTGAGTCACAGCTGTGATCCGTGCTGGCACGAACCAAAAATAACACCACTGGCTGCAAAGGTTACAGGGTTTGGGCCAGCTTTTTATGGCCACACAGCAGTACCTTTCTGTTGAGTGGAAATGTAACATTTAGCTTGTAAGGGAAATCTTTCTCAAGCAGTTGTCTCAGGTCTGCCCGGAGTGCTGTTTCTGCTCTGCTGAAAGCAGACGGCTAACTTATAAAAGGCACAGAATTAGAAGGACACACTTATCTTCAAGGGACTTCCTCTGAACCTCCAATGCCGGACAAGACCACTGATGGAGAAAGTGAAGTGTGTTCCTTAAGCGACACAAAATCAGTTCTACATCTGACTTTGATTAGAAAACATAAACCCTTTTCAGAATCTTTCCCCTTTCTTCCCCTCCTCCCCCCAAAATGGCACTGCCTCACTTTTTCCAATCATACAGTGATATTTGGAAAGTTCCCTGTGCTTCCATTAAGAAAAATACAGAGAAGGAAAAAAATACATAATAGCCATCTATCATTTTGTATGTGAGGC
The DNA here is from genome assembly GCF_003676395.1 of Aethalodelphis obliquidens. Lineage (NCBI taxonomy): Eukaryota > Metazoa > Chordata > Mammalia > Artiodactyla > Delphinidae > Aethalodelphis > Aethalodelphis obliquidens. The sequence goes on along the minus strand of NW_020837978.1, from coordinate 5,417,812 downwards.
TTAGTTATAGGATTCTCAAAAAACAAAAACAAAAAAACACACAAACCCAACTGTGCGTTCTTTGAATAATTTAGGGCTGAGAGTGATAAGCCTATTTTGCTCTAAGAAATGATTTGTATATTCAAGGGAATGATTTGTTTTGTAATGTCTTTTTTTTAATTTATTTATTTTTATTTTTGGCTGTGTTGGGCCTTCTTTGCTGCACATGGGCTTTCTCTAGTTGTGGCGAGCAGGGGGCTACTCTTCGTTGCGGTGTGCGGGCTCCTCGCTGCGGTGGCTTCTCTTGTTGCAGAGCACAGGCTCTAGGCGTGCGGGCTTCAGTAGTTGTGGCTCGTGGGCTCTAGAGCACAGGCTCAGTAGTTGTGGCGCACGGGCTTAGATGCTCCGTGGCATGTGGGATCTTCCCGGACCAGGGCTCGAACTCGTGTCCCCTGCATTGGCTGGCAGATTCTTAACCACTGCGCCACCAGGGAAGCCCTGTTTTGTAATCTCTTAACAAGGGTTTGTTTTGCCCTGATCTTCCTTTTATCCCTTTTATCATATATTCAATACATATTTCTTAAACACCTATCATATTCTAGGTGTCCAGATACAGAGGTGAGTGATGTCAGCCCTTGTGACAGGGAATCTAGTAGGAAAGAGGGATGTGAATCAAAGAATCACAGAATAAGTTTGGCAAAACCATTGTGATCAGGGCTCTACAGGAGAACATCCTACCCTAGAGCATAACGTCAAGAGAGTTGAACCTAATGAAGGAGGTCAAGAAAGGCATCACTAAGGAATAGTGGAGCAGAGATAGGAAGAGTGGAGTGGAGAAGGAGCAAAGAGCAGTCCAGGTGGAGGACCACCGTTCCCTGGACCATCTGAAGAACTAGAAGCAGGGCTGGGTGGAGCCCCAGAGGGAGTGGGCATCGAGGGATGGGGCTGGAGAGCCGGACAGGAAAGAGACCACAAAGGGACTAGTGGCCACTGATAAACATTACAGTCATCCTCCTAAGACCAGCAGGAAGCCACTGAGGTAGAGTTGTGAGTAAGTAGTGGGTGACGTAAGCAGATTTCAGTTTTGTATTTGTCGTACAAACTCGTGGTTGAGTAAAAAAATCAAACTCCAGGAGACGCAAAAATGAATCATTGCCTTAATTATTGCTCAGAATATCCCTAGCAACACAAGTTTAAGGATAAACTTGGCACATGCCAATTTCCTAGCAGCGACAGGCGACAATTCTTCTTTTCACGGTCATAAAAAGTTGACCCAAACCCTGGTAACCTGTGTCATGAGTCATATCAGTTTTGGCCAATCCCAACTCACCTACTTCCAAAACACTGGGGAGAAGCTCTGGCAAAACAGGTCCAATGCCCTCAACAGGCCAGTCTATCCAAGTAGCCTCAGTCCTTGGGCATCTCCAGATGGACCATCTGGAGGAAAATGCAAAGGCCAGGGGCAAATCCTAGGAGCTCAGAGTAGTGACTGCTTATCAGGATGGTAGAGCCTTAACTAGAGCTATCCTTCCAGATGGGGTTTTTGTGTTTGGGTTTGTTTTGTGTGAAAGAGCCTTCAGACTTTCTGAAACTAGAAAGCAGTCCTGCTGCGGTGACCCTCCACGTTCTACCTTCCTAAGTGGCAATGCGCGGAAACCTACATGATCAACCCACCGCAGATCCCATGACCCAGAGAAATCCACACCTTGGAAATCGGCTTCCCATGCTGTCGCTCTCTTCCTTGCCCACCTCCTACTAGCTAAGCCTCCCCAGATTCACAACCACACACACACACACACACAAATCAGCAAAGTTCTTACAAGGAAAAATGTGCTTTCTAAGATTTTTCAAAATGTTTTCAAGAACGAGGAGGATGGGCTTCCCTGGTGGCGCAGTGGTTGAGAGTCCGCCTGCCGATGCAGGGGACACGGGTTCATGCCCCGGTCTGGGAAGATCCCACGTGCCGCGGAGCGGCTGGGCCCGTGAGCCATGTCCGCTGAGCCTGCGCGTCCGGAGCCTGTGCTCCGCAACGGGAGAGGCTGCAGCAGTGAGAGGCCCGCGTACCGCAAAAAAAAAAGAACGAGAAGGATGAGATGATGATGAAGCATAGGCAAGGCCTTGCGCTCTCTCCAACCTCCTTGCACAAGTCAGTCCCTGAAGAATAGTCCAAGGCAGCTGTGAAAGTGATACGGCCACATGAAGCTGAGCAGACCTGCAATAGCAATGACTAGAACGCTCTTAGCAGCCTTGGACTTGGATTGAAGGAGCCCACGTCACATGTCAGTAGTGGAACAGGGTTGAAGACTCCGGAAAGGGCTTCTCTTCACAGTAAATTCATATAATCAGGACACGTTATGACTCTCGTGGGCCTTAGGTATTTTTGCCTTCCTGGCCCCTTGGTATAAAGACACATATATTAATATTATATATTGGGCTTCCCTGTTGACGCAGTGGTTGAGAGTCCGCCTGCCGATGCAGGGGACACGGGTTCGTACCCCGGTCCGGGAAGATCCCACATGCCGCGGAGCGGCTGGGCCCGTGAGCCATGGCCGCTGAGCCTACGCGTCTGGAGCCTGTGCTCCGCAACGGGAGAGGCCGCAACAGTGAGAGGCCCGCGTACCGCAAAAACAAATAATAAAAAAATAAAATAAAATAAAATATATATATAATATATTAAGGCAGATTTTTCAATCTAAAAGTTAATTTGCTTCTTCTGCCTTTAGAAGAAATAAGAACATTTTCATGGACCCCACTTTTCAGCCCTCACTGTGATCACTGTGCCCCACGGAGGTGCACTGACACTCACTGATGCTCTGGGGCTCCGTGTTCAGGTGACCCTGGCATGCAGGACACCCCTCCGTGCTCCTCTGTCCCAGTGTGATGGTGGCTCTCACGCGTGAGTCCCTGAGCTCTTTGAGGGCAGACGCGTATTTTGGGCAGGTCTTCCTCCGCACGGATCAAGGGCCCAGCATTTCACAGGGACTTGATGAACATTTAGTGAGTGAGTAAATGCACTGAGCTGCGGTTAGCGCTTGGCTGAGTAAACACAGCCACACCTGCTGTGATGGGAAGAAGCGTGAGCCTGGCCTCAGGGCCTTGCAAGGACCGCCTGGCAGGTGGCTGAAAACACAGGCTCCAGGTTAGACCTCTGGTGGAGGCTCAGGCTGAACTTTACAGTGGAGCAGCTTTGGACACATTTCTTAGCATCCCCAAGACTCAGTTTCTCCACAATTAAAGTGGAGGATCGTGGAATTATGGAAAGAATCCAAGGAGATAACGGTGTGGGGAACTTAGAACAGAGCTGGACCTGTATAAGGAACCAGTACAAGAGGGTGTGAAGGAAAAGGAACCCTCCTACATTGTTGATGGGAATGTAAATTGGTGTAGCCACTGTGGAGAACAGTATGGAGGTTCCTTAAAAAAACTAAAAATAGAGTTACCGTGTGACCCAGCAGTATATCCGGAGAAAACTCTAATTCGAAAAGATACATGCTCCCCAAAGTTCATAGCAGCACTGTTCACAACAACTAAGACATGCAAGCAACCTAAGTGTCCATCAACAGATGAATGGATAAAGAAGATGTGGTACATATATACAATGGAATATTAGCCATAAAAAAGAATGAAATAATGCCATTTGCAGCAACACGGATAGACCGAGAGGTTGTCATATTAAATGAAGAAAGTCAGAGAAAGACAAATATCATATGATATCACTTATATGTGGAACCTAAAAAAATGACACAAATGAACTTATTTACAAAATAGAAATAAACTCACAGATATAGAAAACAAATTTATGGTTACCAAAGGGAATAGTGGGGGGGGGGAGGGATAAATTAGGAGTTTGGGATTAACATATACACATTACTATATATAAAATAGGTAAACAGGACTTCCCTGGTGGTGCAGTGGTTAAGAATCCACCTGCCAATGCAGGAGACATGGGTTTGAGCCCTGGCCTGGGAAGATCCCACATGCCATGGAGCAACTAAGCCCATGTGCCACAACTACTGAGCTTGTGTTCTAGAGCCCGTGCGCCACAACCACTGAGCCCGTGTGCCACAACTACTGAAGCCCGTGTGCCTAGAACCGGTGCTCCGCAACAAGAGAAACCACCGCAATTAGAAGCCCGCGCATCACAACGAAGACCCAATGCAGCCAAAAATAAATAAATAATTTTTTTTTTTAAAGGTAAACAGCAAGGACCTATTGTATAGCACAGGGAACTATATTCAATATCTTGTGATAACCTATAATGGAAAAGAAGCTGAAAAAGAATATATATGTGTGTATATATATGTATATATGTATATGTATGTGTATATATATATATATATATACCTATACATTTAACTGAATCACTGCTGTATACCTGAAACTAACACAACATTGTAAATTAACTATAGTTCAATTAAAAAAGAAAACAAACAGTACATGTTAAATATTATTGTCATTTAGCCTGAATCTCTTCATCTGCATAATAGAAATGAATATATCTGTTATGGGGTCATTGTGAAAATAGAGTACGATAACAAAGGCTGAAGAGCTTTGTAATTGCATTGTAGTGAGAAAGTATTCAGACAGTGGAATGCATTCCAGATCTGAATCTGCATCCCAGCTCCAAAACTTAGGAGATAAAAGGCTTTCAGCAAAGTATTTACCTTACTGAGTCTCACTCTGTTCACCCTCATAATGGGGGTAATGCCCACCTCAGAATGTGGCTTTAGAGATGAAACAATATCACGAATGTGAAAAAAAAAAAAAGAGCTTTGTAAAGTCCACGGTGCTATAAAAATACTTACTGCCCGGCTCTCCTGATTAGTAACAAGTATCCAAACCAATAAATCCACAGTTTAGGCTTAACAATGGCCGTCATTGATCTCAGCCGTTTTCCTCCTAATTCTTTCCGGTCCCCCTTCTTTTCCCCTCCTCTGCTTTCAGATTCCTTTGGGTTTTAGTGTTGCTTCCTTAACGAGATCTGCCTTGGAGTTTACTCATGTTCTTAACCCCTTAAACTTTGGCTAAAACCCATTGCCACCTTAAGGTCCAGCCAAGGATCTCTGAAATTTCTCACTTCTCAAGGGGAGCAACCGCAGTCTGTATGAAATGAGATAACAAAAGGCACCGTCTTCTATTCAATTCCTTTTCCCTGCAATAGACACAGATGGATCTCCTGCCCGTTTATAAGGCTATTGTTCTAGGTTTAGGAGGAAGTTGTAAAACAATAAAACAGGAGAAAAAAGAAAAAAGCTCTCGGATAGGTTTATCCTCAAAGGTAAGGTCCAAACAGTCCCTCCCTGTAATAGTCAGATCTCAGCCCCAGAAGAGTCATGTCTGACTTTGCTCTCAGGCCTCAGACCTGCCACCCCAGCCGCTGACTCACGCTCCCAGAGGAAAGGGCAGGGCTGCCAAGAGCAAACAGAGAGCAGGACACCTACGTCTGAGGACCTTGGGATCATAGCATCTCGGGGAGGCGGCTGCCCAGCCTCTGCAGGGATTGTCAGGATGCAGAGGTGGTCTTGACGCAGATCCCTGAGGACCAGCTCGCATTAATATTGCCAGTTTTTTGCTTCAAACACTAGAAGTTTGCCTGTGAGTCAGCAAATACCTCCTTTCGGTTTTATGGTGAAAAGTAGAATTTCCTCAAATTTCTGAATTTATTTAGAAGAAAGGATTCTCCTTTCTTACCGGTGCCATTGCTTCTTCCCCACCCCACCACCCCCCCACACACACCTCTACCTCCACGCTCCAGACCTGAGAATCCCGGGGGAGTGGAAGCAGGTTAACTGGGAGATGTCCCCCTCGTACGGGCATTTCCCCATCGACTCTATCCGCTACCAGGAGTGCCCTGGGGAACTAACATCATCCAGAGCTTAAAATCCCCCTTCTAGTGGGGACTTCGGGGCGGCCCTCTTAGCCTGGCATCTCTAAGGACCATCGGCCCTGCCAGGCACCCCATCGCCCCTCACCCCACACAGGTGGGTCCAGGGGTCTTACCTGGACCAGTGCATCCTGCTTACCTCAGAGCACATGCCTGACCCGAGCTTGCCAACAAAGGTCCTCCTAGGAATGAGGAACTGGAGATCAGAGGCTGCAAGTCGGTTTCTGTTTATGTGAGAAGATGGAGAAATATGAATACACCAGAGTTGAGAGAGAGCCGTCTTCTGCCATCTGCACTGACGCACGGGACCTGACGGTCTATAAACAAAAAAGCCCCGTGAGAAGATGAGCCTAAGAGAGGGTGGGAGAGAGAGAGAAACGAGAAGAGAAGAGAGGAAGTGACAGTTGTGGTGACTGATGGCTCCTGGTGCCTGACTCCCGTCCCCTCTGTCTCCACACCCCTCTGCTTCCCTGTCCCCAGGTTCCATGAGACACTCCTGTACCCATTAATTAACTCCCACCCTTTATTCAAGCTAGCTCGGGTTGACTTCTGCCGTTTGCAACTCCAATAGACCTCAGCGTTGCCTCCTTACACGCATTTTCATTTTCTTGGCAACTACGTCGGTTTGCTTTCTGTCACCTACATTTCCTCAGTGCCACATACATGCTTTAAGGGACTGTGATCTCAGAACAATACATACGACACAGGCTTAAGTTAACCGACAGCTGCAGGTTTAGGAGTGAACCCAACAGCCATTGAGGCCAAGGAGGGGTGAGGGGTGGTCTTCTGGGGGCTTCCAGAATGACCCCCTCACTCACTTCTGTGGTTCTGATGAAGAAGTGGGCAGACCAGGGAGAGGCTGACAGCCATGTTATAGCCACACAGAGGACACCACAGACGACTAAATGGAAAGATGGAAAAGAAGCCTTGTTTTAGACGACGTCACTGAGCTGCCAGTTCAGACCATTCCCAGCGTCTACCCTCTCTCAGACTATCTATTGACATGGTCCCATAAATCCCTTTAACTAAACATCTTAACTAGAATTCCCAAGACACTACTCAAATGTACATTCTTCCACTGCAATAATCCCAAACTCCCTCAGTATATTTTGGGAGAATAAAAAGGAAAACAGGAAAAGAGGGCTTGGCTGGAAAGTCAGAGTCTTCCAAGATACCAGCCGTCCTCTGCCCCCAATTACCAATGGAACCTCAGGCAACTGTGTACCTTCTTTGAGCCCAGGAACTCATTTGCAGAGTGAAAAGGATTAGACTTCCAACACTAAAATTCTATGATTTTAATTGTAGACCCTAAGCTCCAACTCACTGAGTCCTATGGGGTTAGTTTATAATTACAGATGTGAATCGCTCCACACTCTCAAATTCAGCAACTGACAACAACAACAGAACATTTTATTTGCATTAAAACTCTCAGCGTGAAGCAAGAAACCCAGCGTTAGAATTCTAACATGGAGAGGTAGAAAGAGGAAATGAGGGAATACAATTGAAGAATCAGCTGGCTGAGCCCCGTTCACAAAGGTCAACCCTTGGAGTATTGCGGGTTACCATAACCAAGGAAGCCACGGTGTGGTGGCCCTGCAGGTCACACCCAGCGGGGGGACATCCTTCACTTGAGCTGTGTGGTGTGGGTAACCTGCAACAATGGAAAGAGTGACTAGTCCATCAGGCTTTGTAAGAAGGATCTAAGGGTGTAATATTTAATTTAGGCTTTGAATTAGTTGGAGAACACCTTGAACTCTTAAAAGTTAGTATTTGTTAGTGATAGTATTTTTCAAGACCTTTTTTTTTTTTTTTTTTCTTTTTTTTTGGTCAGAGATTGTTTTGTTTCTCCCTTTCGTGGCGTGGTTACTGCTAAGAAAATAAAACCTGTCCCAACCCAGAAACTCAGAACTGATTCTCCAGGTTCTCTCACTGGAAAGAATAACAAAAACAAAACCAGTATAATTGACTTCCACCACCAAGGGCACATGCAAGATTGTGCGTGCATACACACACACTCACACAAATTGATAGAGAATCTTGGACCCAATCGTGCAGGAATCAAGCTGGAACCAGACCTACCATATGGATTTACTTTTACTGGAGGTTTCCAAATATTCAATTTTAGAGCAGACCTCGGTACCATATTTTTCAAGAAATCTCTTCTCCCCACAACTTTAAATATAGCCGTGCCAAAGTCAAGCATGATCTCAAAAGAACAAAGCAAGAAAAGTTCATAGATCATCTTTTGGTAAAGTACCAAGGAGGTATCATATGACAGGATCAGTATATCAGGCCAATTTTAAGACTGATGTCTACCCATACTAGGGAAAATAATACTGGAGAAAAATATAATTCTAGAGATCGTAAGAAACAATATGGTGTGCACTTCCCAAATGCCTTTAGATTCGCTTTTTTTAAAAAAAAAAAAAAAAAAAAGGTGGTTAGTTTGTTTGGCCAAAAATGTATTTCAAACAAAAAAATATTTCACAATTTTCTCAACTCACAGACTCCAAATCTGAGAACTATAAGAAATCATAGTAATTACCCAATCCAGTCTCCTCATTGTTAACTGGCCTATCTACACTTAGTTATGTTAAACACTCGTTTGGAATAAGAATAAGCCTATTAAGAGTGCAATATTCAATACAGCACGATTTTGTTTACGTGAAGTTCAAAAACAGGCAAAACTAATCTGTAGTGTTAGAAGTCAGAATATTGGTTCCTTCTGGGAAAGAGGAAGCGGGTAGAGGAGGGCCCTCTGGAGATGCTCTTTCCCTTGATCTGGGTGGTGGTTAGTTAAGTGCATGAGAGTTATGACATGTATAATCAAGCTGTATGTTTATAATTTGTGCATTTTTAGATGTACGTTATACATCAACCTAGAAGTTTATTTCCAATAAAAGATCCCGGGTAACCAAATCGAAGTCAAAAAACAAACAAAAAGATGTCATTTGCTTGTTGATGCAACAGTCAATTTAGAATTACCTTAGCTTTCTACTCACCTTTTTAATTGACGTACAAATTCCCTGTTTTTGGTGCACACTTCTATGAGTGGAACAAACGCATGAAGTCAGACCCCAATTTCAAGATACGGAACGGTTCTCTCACTCCCAAAGGACTCCCCAAGCTGCCCCTTTGTAGTCACCCCTCCCCACACGTTCAACTCCCAGCAGCCACTGATCTGTTCCTATAACTTCTGCATTTTCCAGCATGTCATGTAATTAGAACCACACAAAATGTAGTCTTCTGAGTCTGGTTTCTTTCACTTAGCAAAAAGCGTTTGACATTCATCCACACTGTTACGTGAACCAGTAATTTGCTCCCTATTATTCCATTCTGAGTAATATTCCAGTACTTGGATGTACCATGGTTTGTTTACCCATTCACCAGTCAAAAGACATTTGGGTTGTTTCCCGTCTTGGGCATTCATGGACAAGTTTTTATGTGAACAAAAGTTTCCAGTTCTCTTGGGTCAATACCTAGGAGTGGGATTGCTGGATTATATGGTAAGTATATGTTTAACTTTATAAAAAACTGTCAAATTGTTTTTCCCCAAAGTGCGAATGCAAGCACTTAATATTGTCTTTTTTAAGAAGCCATTCTAATTGGTGAAAAGGTCATCATCACAGAAAATACTTGCCCAAGATTCTGCTAATAGTACACATAGTAAATGTAAAATTTAGGAAGAGATAGTATACATTAAAATAATTCTGCAGGCCAATTGAAAGTATTCTATGTTCTTAAAAATCATGATCTTTTCTATCTGTATTTCTTTAATATTTGATATTGAGTATCTTATATTCATTGGCCATTTGTATTTCTTTCACGGGAATGGCCTGTTTAGGCAATGTGCTCATTTTTATGTTAGTATTTTAAAAGCTAATTTGAAAGAGCACTTTGTGTTTTATGGAAATCAGACTGTCAATTTTGTTGTAAATAAGTTTGTGCTTTCACTTTGTTTATGAAGTTTGCTGCTACAAAAAGATTTCCTTAAGTTTAGAGTCAAACTTATAGAAAGCTCTTTTCCACTCAAAGATTATTTTTAAATCTTCACCAATGTTTTCTATGATCTGTTTCCTTCATTTTCTTCCGTGTAAAATCTATCTAGAATTAATTTGGGGGTGGCAAGGATCTCAACCTACTGAGATTAAATTAAGTAAAAGAAATTAAAATCTGCCAGTAAGGGCTTCCCTGGTGGCGCAGTGGTTGAGAGTCCGCCTGCCGATGCAGGGGACACGGGTTCGTGCCCTGGTCAGGGAAGATCCCACATGCCGTGGAGCGGCTGGTCCCTTGAGCCATGGCCGCTGAGCCTGCGCGTCCGGAGCCTGTGCTCCACAATGGGAGAGGCCACAACAGTGAGAACCCCGCGTACCGCAAAAAAAAAAAAAAAAAAAATCTGCCAGTAAAAGGTGGAAAAAAATTTCTTAAGATTAATAAACTTCTTTCCAGAAGTCATTTTTTTAAATTTAGGTTTCTTAGTCACTTTTGTTTGATGTCCCACTCCAGCTTTATAACCTTTTGAGATTTTTACTTTTTCAGCTTTCATTAGAACTGAATGTGGGGCTTCCCTGGTGGCACAGTGGTTGAGAGTCCGCCTGCCGATATCCCCTCCACTGACGTGAGACACCTCTTTTATTATATAATAAATTCTCATTTGTTCTTGGATTTATTTCTAGATTTCCCCATGAGTTTTCCTAAATCAGTCTATGAAATGGACACTTTTACAGTTTCATCATATTGTCTTTAAACATGAAAGAGACTAAACTTCAAAATTTTTTGTATTTTACTGTGAAAAGTAACAGATACAGAAAAGTACATAAAATATGTAAAAACATTTAAACAAATAGTTCTAAAGAGAACACCTGGGTAAACTCCACCCAGGTCAAGAAATAGAACTAAAAATTTATTATTTTCACAGGGCTTCCCTGGTGGCACAGTTGTTAAGAATCTGCCTGCTAATGCAGGGGACACGGGTGTGAGCCCTGGTCCGGGAAGATCCCACATGCCGCGGAGCAACTAGGCCCATGCGCCACAGCTACTGAGCCTGTGCTCTTGAGCCCGCGAGACACAACTACTGAGCTCTTGTGCCACAACTACTAAAGCCCGTGCACCTAGAGCCCATGCTCCGCAAGAATCCACCACAATGAGAAGCCCGTGCACCACAAGAGTAGCTCCCGCTCGCCACAACTAGAGAAAGCCCGCGCACAGCAACGAAGACCCAATGCAGCCAAAAAGAATAAATAAATAAATTTTTAAAAAATTTATTATTTTCAGTTGTCTCCCGCAAACTACCTATTTAAAATAAGAATTATCAGCTAGTTCTGATGGTTTGACGATCATATTTTCAAACATTTAGTAAATATTTGGATGTAAATTGATAGTGGAACTACCAAAGCTCCAGGAAATAAGAAATACTCGGTTAATTTTGTTATGTTTATAAGTAAATGGGGTTTAAACCTCCTTAAAATTTCATATTGTACAACACAATATTTTTCCCTTATTATATACAAAGATCTTTCTGAGTATATCAATTTTGTAAAAAAAGAACATTTAAACTTAAGAAGGACCCCTTTTCTGACGTTCGGAAGCATTTGATAATTTATAAACAATTGGCCTGCATTGTCCAACATGGCAGCTACCAGCCACAGGTAGCTACTTAAACTTAAGTTGCTTAAGATTAAATAAAATTAAATCTCAGTGTTTCAGTCTCACCAGCCGCATTTCAAATGCTCAATGGCCGCATGTGGCTAGTGGGTACCCCAAGGGTTCAGCACAGATACAGAACATTTTCATCATCACAGAATATTCTATTGGATGGCTCTGGTCTAGACCCTTCTTGGCTTCCACAAATGATCTGGGGGGTCTAAAACTCTAATTGGAGTTATCTTTAAAACATACAAGATATACAGTCAAAATAAACATAGGAAACAGAGATCAGAAATTACAGAGAGAGAAAAAGAAATGTACTAGGAATGGGTGATATACAATGGAGCACTAAATCTTGTTCTAACTTTGTTTAGCCAAAGCTGAACAAATAAACAAAACATTCAATGAATTATATAGTTCTCATTCAGCAGAAGGAAGCATGTGCTTTTATTTGGCAAGACATACTGTTTCCTGGCGATAATATCTGGCAAGAAAATATTATGGGGAAACTTCCATCAGTGTAACCCACGGGTGGCTGGACTGTTTAGGTGGCTGGACTGTTCAGGTGGCCTCTGCCTACCCCACACGCCTTGAAGTTGACTCATCACATCAAAAAAGTAGCAAAAATCATCAGTAGCAAAAATCATCAGTCAGTGGTGTCGATATTCCTGAAGATTTCACGAGCGGATGAAGGAAAGGATTATGTCACCTAGCACATGGCAAAGCCTCATCCAACTTTGTGCTAGCTCTCTCTGCCCTTGTCTGTCCCAAGGCCTCTTCTCTGGCCACCCTTCGGCTAAGTTTTCTTTTCCTCCCCTCCCTCAATTCCCCTACTCCTCACCCACAGCCTCTAAAAAATCATCTTTATTGGTCCCAGCAATTCAGCTCATGCCTTTCCGCGTATACCTTGCTCAGCAAAGCAAAAGCTCAGCGAGGACCCAAATGGTGACCCATAGTAACCCCTCCAGCCCACTTCACAGGAGCTCTCCCTTTACCTTGCCACACAGGAAATACCGAGCCACCTTTTTAAATACCTTTAACAGCAATTTTGAAGGGGGAAAAAAAAAGATCTGAGGCTGTGGCATTAAATTATAATTTAGTCAAAGCAGTTCTTTAGAGAATTAAATAATTTGGTCCAGGTATTTTGGTTTCTGCTAAACTTTGTAGACTTCAAGGCAAAACAGAAAAACAAATAAACAGACATACATACAAGAAATACCATGTTTTCCTGGGGCAGAGGGAAGCGTACGAGTTCTTATTGGGAGGACATTCTCTCATTCTCTTTTCTAGCTCTACAGCTGGTGACAACTGGGACTCAGGGAAAATGACTTTTCCAATCACAGAGATCATTAAGAAAAAGATCTGAGATTCTAGCAGATGTCTGTCTAAACAATCCCATTACAGCGCCATGTCTCCCTCATCGACCACAACATGGGGTAGAGTAAGGGAAGCAAAGGGTCATCATGGTAGCCCCCAAATCTGGCCCTGTCTTAGGATCCAGTTAGCCAACGTTGGTCACCATAATGAATTCCCCCAGAGTGGCAGCCCTCTGTTGACAACACACACTTCAGAAGAAGGAGCGTAAAAGATATGGTCCCTCTGCTTCCCACCCTTCTTTGCAGACAGAAATTAATCAGAAGTCTATTTAGACATTGAAATCATAGAATCATAGACCTGGGAAAGATTCCAGAGCAAGTCCTGTACACTTACTGCTCCATTATAGATGAGGTCACAGGGGTCCAGAGAAGTTAGGTGTTTTGTTTAAGATCACTAGCAAGTTAGGGGCAGAACCACAAGAACACAAGGTTGCCTGTAGCTCCAATTATTTAAATCAGAGGCCACAAATCATTGGCCCATACTGTGCTCTTAATGTTTTGATTGTTTGCTAAAATTTTAAAGTTGAGAAATCGTTATCCTGTAAGTCTGCATTTCTGACTTGAAAAAAACATCAGATTTGCTAACACAGAATTATGGCTGCCTTCTTTAGGTGAGCTATGAGCCCCTCAGTTCATAACTGGCACATTCCCGCCGACCCCAAGCAGGCAGTAAGCTTCCCAGTTTCCAGATCCATGTTGGATGTATTTTTGTAACCCCAGTAAAAGGGTTTAGACTATGACTGGTACTTAAGTCACATTAACTTTTGAATGAGTGATGCATGGATGCTGGGGTTGCCATTTCGGTATAGAGGGTCACGAGAAGAGGCACAGTCTTCTGGTTCACGGTTCTGCTCTCCATCCTGAGCTGCTAGCTTGCTGGGTGACATTGACACCCATGGAGACCACCTGGTAGCCTGCCCACCTCATGGGTCCCTGCCCACCTGAGCTCCAGCAATCTTCCACTCTACTTCCACACTCCCCATGGTCACATGCAGAACCTTGGAATTCCTTTGAAGCCTGAAATGGCCAACATCTCCTTTCTCTGACCAAACCTCCCATCTTGTTAGCTCTGTCACCCCCTTGCTTCCACCAAAACAGGGACACAGCCTCAGCTCTCTGTCGCTTTCTTGTCACCCAGCCTCCATGCTCCGTGCCACAGAATCTCAAAATGTTTTTCAGACTCAAAAGGAATATTGTGGTCTAATAATTTCAGAGCACTTTTCACAAACATTTTTAGGGCCCAAAATGTGTAATTCAGCAACTTTAAACAAATGCCCTGCTTTGAGGAGGTTTTTGGTCTGCCTTTTATCTTTGTTTGGGGTTTTTTTTCCCTCCCTTGTGCATCGTAATTTCTTCTTTGTTGAGCATAAGGTTTGCATTGTGGTGTGTGTGCGTGTGTGTTTTAGTTGTCCACCAGATAAAGCAGTGTGTTAACTCTACTGAAAATGTTGGGTTTATCATTCCTAGGGCAACTGTTTAGAAGAATGTAACTACCAGAAACTGAGCTTTTTCCCTCCCACTGTAGAAACATCACATTCAAACATACAGAAAAGTTAGAAAGTTGGCCTTAGAGGCAAAGATACCAACCACAGGGGGATAACATAGAATTCTGCCATATAGTGAATATGATATTTCCAAATGAGTAAAAGGCCACAAGTGGGAAAGAGAGCCAAAAAAAATCCAAATTTCATTAAAATAACGGTTGCCGACAAAGCTGAATTACCTTTGACAGTCACACTTGCAGGAAAACATCTGTTTTGACATGTGTGTCAGGAGATCCAAACATCTAAAACTGGAGAATGAATGAGCCATTGTTTAGTCTGCAAAAGGGCAGGATTGTGTAAATGAAGATACAATTGGGAAAAAATAAGGTACAGAAAAGAAAGTTTCCAATAGAAACCTTCTAATAAAAACACAAACACATGCACAGAAACTTCGCCAAAGACGAATGAGAGAGCAAAAATCTTGAGGAAGAAAGCAGTAAAATGAGAAAAGGCCTTTCAGTGGCTGAATGGTCTAAAACAAAATTGGAAGGAGGAGGGGGTCAGTTACACAGATACAGTTGGGAGGGAGGGGTCTTTGCAGGAGTGATCAGGGGTCAGCAGCCTCCAGATCCCCCCACTCAGTGTCCCAGCAGAGGCCACTCCCAGAGAGATATCCAGTGAGACACAATGCAAGTCCTCAGCCCCTTTATCCAGGGTTGTTGCCCTCCGCCCTCGCGGTGTGAAATTTCCGGGGCTGCCACTTCAAGGAGGCATAGCAAACGCTAGGAGTTGCTTAAACAAACAATCCCAAAAGATGAGCAGGCAGGTTGAAAAGAAGGAAAGAAAACAAGAGACGGGATGCATCAGAGCATCATCTTCCTGATATAATAACAATGATCACTTAATCAGCGTGATTAAGATGAAGAGCTAAAAATAAAGATTTCCGCCTCATTTGTTTTGCGATCTCAGCCAGCCAAAAAATTTTAAAAGCAATTAAGTCAACCATCAAAGCCAGAGGGACCCTGGTCCTGCCGTTTCCGATGCCGCCTTATGATGTGATGTGTCCTTATGGGGAAAAGAAAGAACCAGCCACAGCCACTCCCTTCAGAGCTATTTCATCCAGACATGAACCAAACCACTGCGGAACAGCCCAAAAATATAGCAACAGGAGATCAGCCAGGAGGAAAGCCAAATTCCCCCACCGTGGGCTGCATCAAGTGCAGGCTGGGAAAGCTACTTTCAGGGGAGACCCTAGAAAAACAGGCAAGCAGCTTCAGAAGCACCAAGTCTGGGTACCAAAGACTGCCCACACCCACACTGATTCACCAGGGGTCATTTTTCACGACGCATTCTGGTAGCTGCGGGTGAAGGTGAGATGGCTCTGCTACTGCCAGCCAACCCCAAGGCCTCACCTCCTGAGCGGCTGCTGCCTCCACCCCTCCTCTCTGTTTTCTGATTTATCTGCCACGTAACATCCTCTCGCGTCCTTGCTCAGAAATGTTTACAGTCAATTCAGCTCTGCATTCACGGCGCTCTGCAAATGGCCTACGCTTACTGTTTCTAGCTGACCTTGCTGTTTTTCTGTACATAACCCTGCAATCCCGCTCAAGAGACACGTGCTCTTTCCCGACCACTCTCTGAGTTTCCCTCCTCCGTGAAGCTCTCCCCCATCTCTGGTGATAATGTGAATTCACTACCCTTTGAGCCTCCAACCCTCTTTCCTTCTTTCAACACACCACGGCTTCCCTAGTTCTAAAACATCACCATCCCAAGAAGGAGGGCTTCCCTCAAGAGTTCTGGAACTTTCCAGTATTTACTTCCACCCTTTCTGCGGGTCTGTTCTTGACGTCAAGGGCAGGCTTTCATAGTCTCAGACTCGTAGACCTCCAGCACCTAGTGTGGTGACTCACACATAGTGTGTACTTAATAAATATTTATTTGCATATTTATGGTTGAACTGGATGGAATTGTAAAATAAGGTTTATGTAGTTCAAGCTTTGGGTACCCAGAAGCTAGTTTCGTAGAATCAGAACTTTAATGCCAGAAAGAATCGAAAGACCATCTAGTCGACCCTACAGATGAGGAAACTGAGACCTGGGGAGATTTTTAATTTGCCCAAGGACACACAATCAAAACCAAAAACCTGAGACTGAGAACAAGCCCCCAGGACTTAATTCTGACAATCGCATGGGATATTAAGGCACAATATTGGTTTAATTTTAGAACATCTCTTGAGGAAATCATCTGATCTCGCAGCCGCCTATTGAGAGCCTGTTGCATCGCAAACGCTGCGTTCAATATGCAGAGGAGGGGACCGTTGCCTGATAAGTATGTAAATGAAAATAGTTATTATTGTCTCTAGAAAGGCGGAAAGTAGACTGTCATTCAGCCGAGATCCCACACAGTAAGGCTACGTGGAACCAGAGAGACTCTGACTCCGTGTGTTTCAACTTATCATAGTTCCTCTGTACATGCAAATTTCTCTTCTGTTTCCCCATCTGTTCTCATCTGTGCCTTCCCAAAGACAAGCCTTCGTTTTAAGTCCACGCCGGTACTGCAGTCCCCTTTCCCTTTTATCTACTCGAGTATCACTCCTGGCTGCAGCTGCATTCACTGTAGCCTGTGTCTTTAATGCGGATGTTACATAAGGCTCAAATTTCTGACATTACGAGGTTTCTGATGGGTCATTTTAATCTAGGAGATACACACCACTTCCCAAGATTCCAAAGGAAGGAAAGAAAAAGAGGGTACGTACAATGATTTGAACGAGTTTAAGTCCTAATTTGGTCCTTCTTCTCCGCCGCCCCCCCTGGGCATTTTAATCTTCCCTTTCCTTTTTAATCTTTTCAAACTCACTGTCTTCTAACGTAACACAGAAAAGAATGGCTGCTTCCTAAGATGTATCCTAGATAAGACATGGAAATTAGCCTCTGTTACATGCACTTCTTTACGGCTTCTCACTTCTGTTTCATTTTAATTCCTTCGACAGACATGAATGCTTTTAGACATGTCACCAGGTCTGCTTCCTGAGCAGCCTTACTTCTTTACAGGACCTCTTTCCTTCTGTTTTCCTTCTGTTTAGGAGCTAATACCTCACGCTATACAAATCACCTTCATAAAGCTGACATTTTATTCTTTGCATGAGCCTTCTGGTTCAAATACCCAAACATTTTGCAAGCACGGAACATCACACAGAGCGTCAGAACTCCAGCCAAGCCTGGGCGGAGAGGGGTAGGTCAGAGGAGTCTCCGTCATATTTTAAATTTTCATTTCTTCCATTGGCTTGTGTCCTAAATGCTATTTAACAGTAGTTAGTGCCAATTTCCTTTGTTTCCGGGAATGTATCTCATGTGTACCTAACATGAATGTAATTCCTTATCAGAGTTGAAAGAAGAGTTTGCACGAAGTATGAGCAATCCTCCCCGCAGATTTAAGGGTGAACCGTCTTGGTTTTATCACTGGATTATGGGTTCTCCTGACTAAGAGCGTTTTGGCTGCTCTGCCCTCAAGCAGAGAATGCAGATGTGGGACCTGCTGTAAAGGATTTACAGAAAATAGGAGAAGTCTGAGGATGGCCACAGATAAAACAACAAGAAACATCAGATTCCTTCATCAACTGGGTTAGTGTCTCTCAAAGAACATTCTGTGGGTGTATAATCCCAAATATTTTAGATGCAAATTAGTAAATACTGTCTGTTTTCCTTTGCTCAGAAAATATATCTCTATTAGTCAGCGTTCTCCAGAGAAACAGAACCCATGGGGTATGTGCACGCGCACACACACACACACACACACACACACACACACACACACACGCACAGAGATTTATTTTAAGGAATTGGCTCATGCAACTCTGGGGGCTGGTAAGTCTGATATTTGCAAGGCAGGTCAGCAGGCTGGAGACCCAGGGAAGAGCTTGTTGGGGCAGCTTGAGTCTGATGGTCTCTGGAGGCATAATTCCTTTTTCCTCAGGGGACCACAGTCCTTTTCTTCTAAGGCCTTCAACTGATTGGATGAGGCCCACCCACATGATGGCGGGCATCTGCTTTATTCAGAGTCTACTGATTTAAATGGTGAACTTGTCTGAAAAATACCTTCACCACAACATCTGGACTGGTGTTTGACCAAACATCTGGGTACCATGGCCTAGCCAAGTTGACACATAAAATTAACCATTGCACTGTCACATGTTCAGTCTGAGGTTTTCTACAAGAAAATTAAAACATTATGATACTTTGTGCAGTATCTTCTGGTTTTCCAAGTACTTTATCATTTTGGTCTTAAAGACATTATGCCATGAAAGTTTTACAATTGGGACCACTTAAATATTGGAAAGAATAGGCCCTTTTTCAAAAGTGTAAGTCCTTTGTCTGGAATTTGTAATACAGCAATTGCAACAATTAATGTAAAAATGGTTTGATTTCACCTACTTAATCCATCATATGCCTGGAAAGTATACAACTGGTGGTTCTCTTTGGGGTACACCTCATCACCATTTGTAACATTGTGTCTACAGGAAAATACTTTCAAAACTGTAAATCAAAATACCAGTGATATCCTCCCTCCGGTGATGAACAGAAATGGGAAGAGTGACTATGTTCTTGGATCCCAATAACTTATTTTTTCTCCACATTTACATAATCATCAAAAACTATCACTCTACTTTTTTTTTTTTTTAATTATTTTTGGCTGTGTTGGGTCTTCGTTGCTGCGCGCGGGCTTTCTCTAGTCGCGTCGAGCGGAGGCTACTCTTCGCTGCGGTGTGTGGGCTTCTCATTGCGGTGGCTTCTCTTGTTGCGGAGCACCGGCTGTAGGTGCGCGGGCTCAGTAGTTGTGGCTCGCGGGCTCTAGAGCGCAGGCTCAGTGGTTGTGGCGCACGGGCTTAGTTGCTCCGCGGCATGTGGGATCTTCCCCGACCAGGGCTCGAACCCGTGTGCTCTGCATTGGCAGGCGGATTCTTAACCACTGCGCCACCAGGGAAGCCCCACTCTACATTTTTCTTAGCTGATATTCTCTAAGCCAAACAATCCCTGGTACCCAGGTGATCATTCCAGAGAACAAAGAAAACGTGTTCGAGAGAGAGTCCCTTCTATACCTGGTCCCATACAAAGGTTGTTTATTAAGAGACGGCCAGCTCATCTAGATAAAAGTAGAAGTGTCGTTTTAAGGGCTCAGATAACAGCATTCAGTTGTGATGTGAAAATCAGAGTTAATTTTTTTTGTCTGTGAATATACAAAGGCATGGAAATAGGAGTAGAAAATCTGAACCGTGCAATGGGAAAAAAAAGCTCACGCATCCCACCTATGTGCTAACACAGTTACTCTGTTACTGAGATGCAGCCATAAATAAAAAGCGCTCCCAAGCTGATAAGGGCAGCAGACACAATGCCATGCACTTACCAGATCTTGTTTTATTTTCCTCCTCCTGGCCCACGCCTCCCAGCCTCCTAGCAGTTGGGTGAGCTGTCGGAAGTTCGTGCCCGGTGATGACCCACCTGCCCTCACCCCCCAGCAGGACTGGCCACCATCTTGTCCCCTCTTCTGGCAGTCTCACAGACTCCACATTTAAGATTGCAGTGTCACAAGATCAAAGGATCCTGGAACCCTGAGACACGGCTTGATAAGGAGCCACCCAAGAAAGCCATCTGACCAGCATGATGTGAGCAATAAAAATCCTTTGTGATGTAAAGCCACTGACATCCGCGGTTTACTTATTAGACATCATGACCTACCCTAGCCCCACAGAATACGTTACCTAAGTCTTGCGCTCTGACAATAGAAAACAGCATTTCTTAAAGCAAGTAGCATATGCTAAAGAAGATTTGTCCTGTGGAACGCTATTCAGAGAACAAGAAATAGCGTAATGGATTA
The DNA here is from genome assembly GCF_003676395.1 of Aethalodelphis obliquidens. Lineage (NCBI taxonomy): Eukaryota > Metazoa > Chordata > Mammalia > Artiodactyla > Delphinidae > Aethalodelphis > Aethalodelphis obliquidens. Next base: position 5,397,572 of record NW_020837978.1, on the reverse strand, counting down.
TGTAAACTGCTCCAAGCCTGTTTTCTGCACGTGTAAACATTCAGCTGTTTCCTGTATTGGCCAAACTTCCTGCGTGGCATTCGAGTCCCTCCCATGGCCTGGCCATTTCCTCCTTTTCTAGTCTCATCTTCTCCTTGTTTTTCATCATATTTCTGGAAATAACCAAGCCACCTGTGCTCCTTGCACAACCTCTGCCGTTTCACGACGCTGCTCCTTCTTTTCTTCCTGCCGGGACCATTTTCCCAGACATCTCTAACTACCTACCTGTCAAGTTTCCACAGGAGAAACAGAACCACGGGAGTGACATAGAACAGGGGTTAGTCCCACAAACAACCGGCGGGAGCCTGTTAAATGGTGTCCTCACGGCTGTTTCTGCATTCGGTGCTGAGGTTGAAGTCCGCAGGGCGGGCAGGTGGGAAGGAAAGGTGGGGTGCAGTGTGGCTTCCCTGGGAGCCCAGAAGGCTGGGGGGGGGGGCCAGGCCGGCCTCTCACGTCGATGGCACGGTGATGCCCTCGGGGAGGCTGGTGCCCTTCTTCACAGAGCTGAACACAGCCCCAGTCCAGGGGTCAGAGGGGCTGAAGGAGGCAGGCCAGTGGCAACGGAGTCCCTGCAAGCCTGGCTGCTGCCTCATCCCCACAAGGTAAGTCCACAGACCTGCGACCGCAGGTGAGCTCCAGCTGGCCCTGCGTCGACGTCTGGACACAAACATGGCTGCGGCTCCTCTCCCACCTTCCAGACCCCCCGCAAGGGTCTCCTGTGGTCGGTCATAACCCAGGACCCTGCAGGAAAGGGGATTCTGGGGAGAGCAGTTCCAGCTTAGCCAAGTGGACCAGTGCGAGGTCACCACATGGGCTAGGTTCTACTCATTTTTTAAAAATTGAAGTATAGTTGATTTACAATATTACGTTAGTTTCAGGTGTACAGCAGAGTGATCCAGTTACACACACATATGTGTGTGTGTGTACATACACACACACACACACACACACACATATATATATACATCTATTATTTTTCAGATTCTTTTCCATTATAGGTTATTACAAGATATTGGCTATAATTCCCTGTGCTCTACAGTAGGTCCTTGGTGTTTACCTGTTTTATATATAGTAGTGTGTGTCTGTTAATCCCAAACTCCAAATTTCTCCCTCCCCCTCCTTTCCCCTTTGGTAACCATAAATTTGTTTTCTTTGCCTGTGACTCTGTTTCTGTTTTGTAAAGAAGTTCATTTGTATCATGTTTTTTTAGATTCCACATGTAAGCGATATCATATGATATTTGTCTCTGTCTGACTTACTTCACTTAGTATGATAATCTCTAGGTCCATCCATGTTGCTGCAGGTGGCATTAATTCATCCTTTCTCATGGTTGAGTAGTGTTCTGTTGTGTATATATATATTTATACCACATCTTCTTTATCCATTCGTCTGTTGATAAACACTTAGGTTGCTTTCATGTCTTGGCTATTGTAAACAGTGCTGCTATAAACACTGCGGTGCGTGTTTAACTTCTACTCCATTTTTTTTTTTTTTTTTTTGCGGTACGCGGGCCTCTCACTGCTGTGGCCTCTCCCGTTGCGGAGCACAGGCTCCGGACGCGCAGGCTCAGCGGCCAGGGCTCACGGGCCCAGCCGCTCCGCGGCATGTGGGATCTTCCCGGACCAGGGCACGAACCTGTGTCCCCTGCATCGGCAGGCGGACTCTCAACCACTGCGCCACCAGGGAAGCCCCCCTACTCCATTTTTAAGACTCAACCGAGGCAGCACCTTCCTGGGGAAGTCATCCTCGGCCCCCAGGTTTTGCTCGGTGTCCTGCCCTTCAGAGCATTCGGTGCCTCCCACTACCACAGCACCTCACATATGTGGGTACTTAACTTACTATCTAATGTGCCTTTCTCTTCGGATGGATTGTAAGGTCCCTAAGGGCAGGGGCCGTGCGTGCCATTGCTCTGTCCCGAGTGCAGGCGTGCCCCAGCTCAGGCTGACCCAGGAGGGTCACACAAGGGGCAGCCCCCTAACTGGGGGGCAGGGCACGGGTGAGTCTAGAACAGGCAATAACAGTCCTCAGACATTTCTCAGGTGGCAGACATGACTCTAAACGCCTCACACGCTTGGACCCATTTTGATTTGAGTTCTGTAAGGTGGGCATGGTTACCCCCAAGGAGGATGCAGAGCTGGTAAGTAATCTGCCCACAGCTGGTCCAAATCACAGCTGGATTCATCCAACTCCAAATGCAGCTTATTCCACTGCCCACCCTGCGTTTCCTCCCCACCCCAGCTTGGGGACTGCAGGTGGCTGGAATGGCCCTGCGTGACTCAGAGGGGCCTTAAACTAGAGGAGAAGGAAGTGGCACCATCGGCTGGTGCTGTAAAAGGGCCTGAGATGCCTATAAACGGTCCTCCCTGAACTGGTCCCACCCTCCTCCCCCTGCAGAGGCCCAAGGGCGGGCCGGGGCTGGAGTTCAACACCACCTCCCTGCCCCCACACGCCACCCCCCACACCCCGGGGCTGCTCCGGCCCCAGCCTTCCACCCGCTCCCCTTCAGCTTCTTCCTTCTGCCCACATCTTTTCCTGGCTCTGGCGATCTTGGTGGCCCTGCCGCTGAGGGCTGCCCAGGATAATCTTGTTTGAAATAGAGCCCTCCAGGGAGTGGGTCACAGGCTGGGGTTTACCCGAGATCCCCACCACCCCTCGGCTGGCCTGATTCTACTCCCAAGCTCTCCAACTGTGACCACACGGTGTTTCACATTACTCGACTTTGGGAACAAAGCATGACCCCTTTGGGAGCATCGCGGAGGGCAGCACGGTGAGGTGGCCTTTGGACTCAGACCAGCCTGAGTGCAAGTTCTGGTCATGTCCCTTTCTACGTGATCTCAGGCAAGCTGCTTAGCCAGTCTGGGCCGCCCTTTCCTCATCTCCAAAGTGAAGACGGTGCCCACTCTTGGGTGGTTGGGATGGTCAATGGGTAGGAGGCCTGGGACCCACTCAGCACAGAGCCGGGCACACAGCAGTTGCAGTCATGGGGACTGTCCTATCGGGAGGCGTGGAAGGAAGCGGCCGCACTTAGAGTGAGTTCATGGTTCTTTTCTTATTTTTTTTAGTTGAAGTGTAGCTGATTTACAATGTTGTGCTAATTTCTGCTGTACAGCAAAGTGACTCAGCTATACACATGCAGACATTATTATTATTATTTTTTTTTAGTTTGGGGTTAGTAGATGCAAACTATTACATTTAGAACGGATAAACAACAATGTCTACTGTACAGCACAGGGAACTATATCCAATCTCCTGGGATAAACCATAATGGAAAAGAATATATATTAAAAACAAAGTTCATGGTTCTTGTAGCCCTCAACTGCTCAGCCCCCAGAGGACTCAGAACAATACAGCTCAGATAAAACCATTCCCATCTCTCCATGAAAAAAGCAAACACTGCTTCTCTCCTGGATCATTCCCTGGAATACCTACCGTGTGCCCACCCCCTGTGTCCCGAGCTGGATGTGAGGAGACATCGAAAAGACATCGAAGATGTATTTCCTGGCTTCAAGGAGCTTTCAATCTAAGTATTTCGTAAAAGGAAAACATTTGGATGGTGTGAATAAGGGGTTAATGGCGGCTCTCTCTGCCTTTATGCTGTTGCTACTCCGCAGCAGTAAATTCTCATCTGAACTGCACTTGACCCTGTGCACACAATCGTGTTATTCATATTCTTATAAACAGAGGGTACAGTATGTATAATTTCCTAGATTTCTGGGAGGAGATGTATCATAACTAAACTCCAACTTTTCCTTTGGAGAACCAGTCCCATTTGTTTCTGGTTAGCTTCAAAGCAGAAACTAATTTTCTCCTTTTATGTGTCAGTAACTTGAGTGAAATTTGTCACTTGTTTTTATGAAAAACTCTTTGCCCTTGCCTTCATTCCTTTAAAAAAGCAAAACAAAACAAAAAAAAACCACCCACAACAACTCACACTTCCTCCACGATACAAGGCACTTGAAACACAGTGACAGAAGGCTGATGTCATTTCTAGTCATGGAAACTAACAGGAGTCCCACGGAATGGCCTGACCCCGTCTGTCCGACGAGAGTCTATTTTCAAGTGCCTACTGTGGAAGCAAGACCACTGGTGACATCTTGTTCTAATTTAAGCAAGGTTGAGCTGTGGGCCAGCGCCTTCAAATCATAACCAGCCCAGAAATTACCTCCTACCAAAAAACCACAAGGGTTAGACTCTGTAAGAATCAGTCCCGGAAAAGTTGGAACTCTCCAATCCGAGCATATTTCTGAAGCCATCTAGTCAAGAACAGGGTTTTCCTTTTCTTTAGCTGGGAGATGTCTTGTTTGTCCTGGGATGAATTACCAGCGTGGCTGGGGGTGATGAAGAGTAGCTTTATTCTGCCTTAAAACAAACTGACTACTCTTTCACCACTTTGCTGTGAGCCAGAGCTATTTACAAGATGCTCAACCTATTTTTACCTTTCTATAGACCTATTTAATAGAGATACCATGTCATTAGCAAATTCTCAAAAAACATGAGCTGACACACCGTCTCAGAAATGACTCAAAGTCAACAGGATGTCTCTCTAGGAGCATGGCTCTCCCAGGGGAAAACTTCCGCTGGCCTGCATTTTCCATCCCAGGCATGCCTCAGTTCACCCAGAGGACCACAAACACTGTGACATTTTAGGTAGGTTCCCTGTCTGCATCCCCAACCCCAAACATTATTATACACACTGTGGCTTTGAACTCTCGGTTTATTTAATGCCTTTAAGTTCAAGTGACCAACGAGCAAGGGAAGAAATAGGAGTGGCCCTGAGATGATTCAAATAGGCGGGTGCGCCCAGGATAAATGAGCAGTCAGTTCAAATCTAGGATCCAGGGGCATAACACATGTGTCACCATGGAGATGATGAAAGGGACTGAGGAAGGAGAGAGAGCGCTGAGGGCGGGGGTCAGCAGTGGCCACCTGGACCGTTCTTGCAACGGAGATGGGCGATATTGGTTACAGGGAACCATCTGGCTGTACAGCCCAGTTGAGATGGTCACTGGGGTTACGACCTGAATTGTGTCCTGCTCCCACCCAAAGAAATTCATATGTTGAAGTTCTAACCCCCAGTACTTATGAATGAGACTGTGTTTGGAGGTAGGACCTTTAAAGATGTATTTAAGTTAAAATGAGGTCATGGACAGGTGTCCTTCTAAAAAGAGATTAGGACATAGACACATGCACAGAGGGGAGACCAGGTGAGGACACACGCAGAAGATGGCCATCTACAAGCCAAGGAGAGAGGCCTGGAACCGATTTTTCCCTCACAGCCTCAGAAAGAACCAGCCCTGCCCGGAACAGCAGCCCTAGCAAACAAATACGACTATCGACTAGGATCTGTAAAATCAAATTATTCTGGTATTTCTGCCAAACTTCATATATTTTCAAATTTTTCTCAAATTAAGCAAATTCAGAAAAGTCTTTCTTTGGGATTTTAAAATTAGGAAAAGTAATAGCCTTTGAGAAGGGTTCACGACCACAGTCTCGAGTCTATTCCTATTTTCCTCACTCTTTCCTTGTCAAACGCTGGGTGTCTCCCACCTCTCTCTCCCCAGGTCCTTTTACATCCCTGGTCACCTGGCTTCAACCCCCCCATCACCAATAGCATGTCTAAGCCACTTAGTTTTTTTTAAGTGTTGACAGGATGTAGAACAATGGGAATTACATCCATTATTTTTTTTATTGAAGTAAAGTTGACTTCCAATACGGTGTTAGTTTCAGGCGTACAGCACAGTGATTCAGTTATACATACATAGATATATTCTTTTTCAGATAGATAGATAGGGGAATCACTGTGCTGTACGCCTGAAACTAACACCATACTGGAAATCAACTATACTTAAATTTATTTAATTAATTAATTTATCTATTTATTTATTTATTTTGGCTGCATTGGGTCTTCGTTGCTGTGCACGGGCTTTCTCTAGTTGCGGTGAGCGGGGGCTACTCTTCATTGCGGTGCGTAGGCTTCGCATTGCGGTGGCTTCTCTTGTTGCGGAGCATGGGCTCTAGGCACGCGGGCTCAGCAGTTGTGGCTCACGGGCTCTAGGCATGCGAGCTCAGTAGTTATGATGCACGGGCTTAGTTGCTCCGCGACATGTGGGATCTTCCCGGACCAGGGATCAAACCCGTGTCCCTTCCAAGGGCAGGTGGATTCTTAACCACTGCGTCACCGGGGAAGTCCCTATTGTCACATTTCTAAAGGCTAGAAGTCCCAGATCAAGATGGCAGCAGAGTTGGTTTCTTTTGAGGTCTCTTTTCTTGTATTATAACCTAAATTGCGTCCCCCCCGCCCCCGCCCCGCAAAATTCATAGGTTGAAGCCTTAACTCCCAATGTGACTGTATTTGGAGATGGGACCTTTAGGAAGGTAATTAGGGTTTAGATGAGGTTATAAGGGTGGGGCTCAAATCTGATAGGATTAGTGTCTTTGTAAGAAAAGGAAGAGACATCAGTGTCCCTCCCACCCCCCCACCCTCCCCCATCATGTGAAGGAAAGGCCATGTGAGGACACAGAGAGAAGGCAGACGTCTGCAAACCAGGAAGAGAGCTCTCACCAGATACCAACACTGCTGGCACCCTAATCATGGATTTCTAGTCTCCAGAACTGTGAAAAAATAAATGTCTGTTGTTTAAGCCTCCTAGTCTGTGGTATTTTATTATGGCAGCCCAAGCAGACGAATACACTTTTGCTTGTAGATGGCCATCCTCTCTGTGGGTCTCAACATGGTCTATCCTCTGTACAGACACAAATCTATGTGCTAGTCCCTCCTCTTATAAGGACACCAACACCAGTTAGATTAGATTAGGGCCCACCCCAATGACCTCACTTTAACTTAATTACATCTTTAAAGACCTTATGTCCAAATACAGTCCCATTCTGAGATCCTGGGGGTTAATACTTCATTATATGAATTTAGGGGGACACAATTCAGCCCATCACAGGCAACATCTAAGAACTCAGGGGAACTACCATGAGACAAGGTACACATCTGCTCCATGGAACTCTTTGCCCCTGAGGGTCCAGGCCATTCCCAACCATGGTCTCAAATCCTTTAGATATTTTTAGGCATGAATCACACATCAGTCTACCAGGTCCCTTAAGCTCCAGGAGTTAAATATCTACCTCCTTGAGGGGTCCCATTAAAGCCTCTCTTCCTTGGGCTGGAAGTGAAGGAAAGTGGGAAAGGCACCCCCATCACTTCCTCATGGGATGAGAGTAGAAATCACAGAACACTAACCACTCTCTCCAAAAACCTGTGATCTCAAAACTCCTGGATCCTTGCTTTTTATACTCTTGGATATATGAGGGACCAAAGGTTGCAAAACTGCTTTTTTGACAGCTCTTTTTCAAGTCCTACACAAGTGATTTTTACTGTGGCTTGTGGGAGTAGCTGGCATCGATTACCATGGTGCATTAGGTGAATATGAAACAGACAGAGCTCAACTTTAACATCCTTGTGTACCTGTTGTTGTAGATGATAAGGGACTGAGTTTTTCACATATAAAGTGCCCAAGTAGGGCAGCTCTAGGCCCATCAGGATGTCAGCCCAGTTCTCTGCAATCCTCTTAGCTCTGCCCTCTTCCAAGTGTTGGCTTCATCCTCAGACGGGTAGGTAGCAAGGTGACTATAGCAAGCACAGACTTCGCCTACAGACAGGACAGAGGCTACGAATCTTTTTACACCAGTGGCCCCTGGGAACATCTTGTCAAGTCCATGGACCAGAATCGGGATACATGTCCTCACTGAGACCAGTCAGCAGAAAGGGGAGTGTGTTTGCTATGAACATCTTAGTCTGCTCAGGATTTGTACCTCCTGAGTGTGTCCAGAGTGCAAAAGGGAGCAGCTCTACCCGCGCCCATCACCGCCACCCGGATCCAAACCCAAGGAGAGTCCATGGCAGCCCACAGCAGCGCTAACCGAGTGAGATGCTTCCTGGCCTTATATCTTCTCACTCCCCCACTTCAAACCCTGAAGCAGCCAAAAGAGGCGGGGGGAACACCAGCCAGTATTATTTTTAAGATATATAAATGGGAGTCTGGTAACAAAACAAATTGAGTTGGGAATTTGGAGTTGGATCACCTGTTGTCCAGCTGCCAATGGGGACCTCATCATGGACAGTGGCTGGAGCCCAGATCGCCCGAGGTAGGAGGTAGCAGGTGAATTACTGCAACTTGCATCTGAAGCGAACTTGGATGGTGTACCAGTGAAATCGAACACATCAGTGGGTGTGATATATCGGGTTTGTACTCAGCCTGTATATATGTATATACATTTTTTACAGATGCTTTTCCTAGGAAAGTATAAATCGCAAAACCAACCCCAGAAGAGGGGGGGGAAAGGGTAACAGTCTAATTACCATAGAAAGAATTAAGACATCTGTCAAGGAGCTAACAACGCCCCCCGAACACACACACACACACACACACACACACACACACACACACACACACTCACCCTGAGAAAGCTCACATGGCCCCGCAGAGGCCTAAGCCTATAAGGGCTAAATAACCCCCAAATCTATTTAAACTCTTCTAGATCATAGACAAATAAGAAAACACCCCAATTCTTTTTTATGAAGCTGCCATACCTTCATACAAAAACCTGTCAAAGATAATAACAGAAGAAAACTCCAGCTCAATCACCCTTAGGAATAGCAAAGAAAAGACTGACATCGGGAAACCAATTAATATAAGCCACACAGGATATCACTACAAAACATAAGCAAATCAACCGAAAAGTATTATACAAGGAAATGCAGTATAATGTGACTAGATACATATAAACAGTAGCCAGTCAGAAAAAGATGAAAAAAATTATATTTATAAAAGTACCATGAACTAGAGAAGAAATCCATTGCCTAACTCAAGTCCACAAGGATTTACTCTTTTCTTCTAAGAGATTTATAGTTTTAGGTCTGAGTTAGAGATGTAAAAGATCTTTATAAAATTTTTTTTACAAAGTAGGAGTTGAATAAATGATAAAATATATGCTGTTTTTAGATGGGAATCCTCAATTTTATTAAACAGCAATTCTCCCCAAATTAATCTATACGTTTACCATAATTTGGGGGGGAATCAATAAGATTTCTTAAAAAAACAAGAAAAATTGAATTCTACATAATCTCCAGTTGGTTGTAATGCATTCACTTTAATGTGCTGCTGGGTTCCTTTTGGTAATACTTTAGAATTTTCGCATTGATCCTGATCAAGAAATATAGAGGAAATAGTGACTATGAGGACAATGAAATTGGATGATTATTACCAAGGTTAACTGATATCGGGGGGAAAAATAAAAAGCTGAGAATAATTAAAACTGGCCAATAAAAGTTAAGGGTGACCAGGACAATTAAACGAGGGAATGAACAGCTTTTTCAGGAACACTCCTACACTGTTGGTGGGAATGTAAACTGGTGCAGCCAGTATGGAGAGTAGTATGGAAGTTCCTTAAAAAACTAAAAACAGAGTCACCGTATGATCCAGCAATCCCACTCCTGGGTATATATTCGGAAAAGATGAAAACTCTAATTAGAAAAGATACATGCACCCCAATGTTCATAATACCACCATTTACAATAGCTAAGACATGGATGCAACCTAAGTGTCATTGACAGGTGAATGGATAAAGGAGATGTGGTGTATATACACAATGGACTCTTACTCAGCCATAAAAAATAATGAAATGATGCCATTTGGAGCAACATGGATGGACCTAGAGATGATCAGACTAGGTGAAGTAAGTCAGAGAAAGATAAATATCATGTGATATCACTTATATGCGGAATCTAAAAAATAATACAGATGAACTTATTTACAAAACAGAAACAGACTCACAGACATAGAAAACAAACTTATGGTTACCAAAAGGAAAGGGAGGGAGGGATAAATTAGGAGTATGGGATTAACAGATACACACTACTGCATATAAAATAGATAAACAACAAGGACCTACTGGATAGCACAAGAAACTATATTCAGTATCTTGTAATAACCTATGATGGAAATGGATCTGAAAAAAATACATATATATATATAACTGAATCACTTTTCTGTACACCTGAAACTAACACAATATTGTAAATCAATTATACTTTCAATTAAAAAAGATACATGCAGAAAAATAAAGTTGAACTCTGACTCCACACTATACACAAAAATTAACTCAGAATGGAACATAGACTTAAACATAAGACCTAAAACTAGGTGAACTTGACCTGTGATAAGACAGACCTGCCTCTTCATTTTCTCTTATATGTAACACTCATTATCCCTGCCCCCCACATGTCTTCTCTCAAGAAACTACAGGAAAGTGTGCTCCCCCTACACATGGGAGCAAATCCAGGAAGCAAGGGATCTAGCAAAGGAAAGAGATGAAAGGAAGCTCCACATGACATTGCAAAGTGGGCCTGCAGAGTGACCAGTTCATTCTGGAGCTGGAGGATAGAGGTATCCAAGAGAGACATCTCCAGGAAAGAAAAAAAATATGGAATCAAACACCTGACATGTTTGAGTATCTTTAGAACATACTGGACTTTCACAACTGCAATAGGGGGTCGGAGCCACAGGTCCCCAGGAAACTAAGCCAATGAATAGATGACCAGATGAGACAATTAATAGTATCTGAGAAACCGAAACATTTCATAAGAAAGAAAATAGACTCTGAGTTCGCTCTTTGGCTGGGCTGTGAACAATATTTACCTGGTTCTCATGGTGCAAACACGGAATATTGATTTAACAAAAAAACCAAAGGTGTTGGGAAAATAGGGAAAGACACAAGTCTGGGTGTGGGGAGGGCGATGTAAGAGAGCTAACTCCTCACTTTCTTCAGTAGGAGGCCAAAGGGTGACATCTAAAATTGGAAAGTCAAAGAGAGAAATAGGATAAACAGATTATTTTGACATATGGAAATAAACACCATGCGAAAGAACTGAAAGTTAGAAGTCACACCCCTCTGGTAAGAGGAAAGCCAAGTAGGGAAGAGCAAAGAGCCACTGGTTCTTTCTGGTTGCAAATTGTGTAGAACTGTTTGACTTCTTAAAACTACGTGCATGTGTTACTTTAAAATAATAAATATTATTTTTTTCAAAGTAAGGGAACCCCATAAATCCTTGATTGATTGATTGATTGATTGACAGATTGGTCCAACATAAGCCAATGGATTATTTGATTTTCAATAAAGAGTGCCAGGAATAAGGAGTGGATTCGAGCTATTAAATAAACTCAAAGCTTGTCTCATCCTGAGTTAACCACAATCTCCACTCCCCCTCACCCAGCTGAGATGCAGAAATAAGCCAAATTCAGGGCCATGTGTCATTGCTGAGACCCCCCCAAAGCTGCTGCACCCGAACACGGGCACTTCGTTTATTTATTTAGAGAAGTCTCAAGTTCACCCCAATTCAGAAAAATGTTCTCTCTTTTTTTTTTCAACTTTTATTAGGCAAATGTTCAAACATGCACAGGAGTGGAAAGCACTCCTATCTACCCATCTGCCACCTTCAACAATTACCAACAGTCTATCTATTTATTTTATTTGCCCCACTCCCGCCCTGCCCCATTTATTTTGTCTGGAATATTTTAAAGCAAACCCCAGACTTTATGGTATTTTACTCGTAAACAATCCCGTATGCATCTCCAACTGACAGGACCTTTTTATTTCTTTTTCACATAGTCACCATGCTATTATCACACCTAATAAAATTAACAATAATTCCTTGATATCATCTAGTAGGCTGACTATAATTAAAGTTTGCTGATCGCCTGAAGGGTGTGATTTTGCGGTTGTTTTGTTTGAATCAGGGTTCAAATAAGGTCCACACATTGCATTTGACTGCTATGCCTCTTAATGCTGTTTTATTCTCTAACAGCTCCTCTCTGTTTGTTTTTTGTTTTTTCTGTCTGTCTTGGTCACTGTTTTTTAGGTTTTTTTAATTTTTATTAGAGTATAGTTGATTTACAATGTTGCATTAGTTTCTGCTGTACAGCAAAATGTATCAGTCATACATACACATATATGCACTCTTCTTTAGATTCTTTTCCCATATAGGTCATTACAGAGTACTGAGAAGAGTTCCCTGTGCTATACAGTAGGTCCTTATTAGTTATCCACTTTATACATAGTAGTGTGTACTTGTCAATCCCAGTCTCCCAATTTATGCCCCTCCTCTGCTTTCCCCCCAGTAACCATATTTGTTTTCTACATCTGTGACTCTATTTCTGTTTTGTAAATAAGTTCATTTGTACCATTTTTTTAGATTCTACATATAAGCAATATCATATGATATTTGTCTTTCTCTGTCTGACTTAACTTCACTCCATATGACAGTCTCTAGGCCCATCCATGCCGTTGCGAGTGGCATTATTTCGTTCTTTTTTATGGCTGAGTAATATTCCATTGTATATGTGTGCCACAACTTCTTTATCCATTCTTCTGTCGGTGGACATTTAGGTTTTTTCCATCTCTGTTTATTTTATTTATTTTTATTTATTTTTTTTAGAAGATGTTGGGGATAGGAGTTTATTAATTAATTAATTTATTTTTGCAGTGTTGGGTCTTCATTTCTGTGCGAGGGCTTTCTCTAGTTGTGGCAAGCGTGGGCCACTCTTCATCGCGCTGCGCGGGCCTCTCACTATCATGGCCTCTCTTGTTGCGGAGCACAGGCTCCAGACGCGCAGGCTCAGTAGTTGTGGCTCACGGGCCTAGTTGCTCCGCAGCATGTGGGATCCTTCCAGACCAGGGCTCGAACCCGTGTCCCCTGCATTAGCAGGCAGATTCTCAACCACTGCGCCACCAGGGAAGCCCCATCTCTGTTTATTTTTAATGTCTTTGATTTGATGAGGAAACAAGGTCATTTATCCTGTAGAATGTCGTGCATTCTAGATCCGGCTAATTGCTCCTTTGTGCTGTTTAACTTGTTCCTCTAGCTGTCGTGTTTCCTGTAAGTTACTTGTCTGATCTAAATGTTTGAAGAGATTCAGGATCAATTTTTGGACAGAAATATTTGCTGAGTGATGCCGTGTCACAAGGTTCAGAATTCTGGTTGCCCCACTTTGAGAACTGCCCAGACTGGTTATTAGATTCACAGAGTGTCAGCCCGAACTCTCCAGCATGAAGTTCTTCACCAACTTTTCAGCTAAAGGCTTTAGTATCTGTGATATATTGTCTCCAAAGATCACCACCAGTAATTCCTCCCACCTCTGGCCCCAGAATTGTGGGAACAGGTATGTGTCTGTCCGGGTTCAGAATTGCCGTGGAAGAGTGACTGCCATGTGGTTCCCATTCTTCCCTCTTTCAACCAGGGGTGCCCACTGCCGACTTGCCGTTGCATGTTGGGCATATGGAGTGGAGATAACTTATCTCCTTAGTTCATAGTTCCCAGGTCAGTAGGAGTTGCATTTGAGGACCTGGTTTAGATCACAAAATCCTAGACTTTGAGATGATGACAAAATGGAGATATTCGGGGGAGACTGAGTGTATTTTGCACGTGGAAGGGATGCAAACTATTGTGGCTAAGAGGCAGACAGTGCTAAACTGTTCCCAAGGCTGGCCATGCCTCTCGTCAGCACTGGAGTCTGTTTCCTCTCCCTCTGCACCTGGAATGACTTTGTTTTTTGCTTCAACCAATAGAAGGCAGCAGAGGTGACACTGTGTCCCTTGTGGGTTTAGTCCTTAAGAGACCCACCAGCTTTGACAGCTTCTGCCCCCACCCTCGTGGAAACCAACCACCACGTGAAGAAGCTTGGGACAGTCCGTGAATGATGAGAACCCCCTGGAGGATACTCAAGGCTCCCTGGTGACAGCCCCCAATGTCAGTGGGGCCATCTTGGACATTCCAGCCCCGGCTGAGTTCCCAGAAGAATTTAGCTACGTTAGTGACCCCAGCTGCCCAACAGGATGATGGTTTGTCATGCATCAGCAGATAGTTGAGATCGATGACGATAGATAGCTAGATAGATAGATAGGGACATCAATCCATTGATGACCTATTGCCTGGACTCATTAGGGGTTGCAAAATGGGATTTTCTAATTTCTTCTTCATTGAGTAACTGGAAATCTGCTGAGAAAGGAGACGTTTTCCCCAACAAAAATTTATTTTCCCTGAGAGGATAAATATAAGAAAGGAAGGACAAACACTTGATGCTTTCCTTTCCTTTTGAATTTTCATTGTGCCCTGTAATTCCAATTGACCGTTGAACTTTGTGGGCTTTTTGCTTTTACTGTTTTCATTTTTTTTAGTATCATTATGAGCCCTTGGATGTTTATAAGTTTAACCTATTTCAATCCTTTGCAGTTATTAGCCTTACTGATACTCAACTTTTCCCTTCTTTGGCCCAAGGCAGCCTCCTCCAGTTGGGCTGTGTCCTTGTGACCTGACCCCATTTGTCTTGATAGCTTCCTTTCCTTCTGGCATAACAAGATGCCCCAGGTTCACCATATACTTTTCCTGCCCCAGACCTGGAGTCGGCCATTTCTCCAAGGAGTTCTAGTTCCTTTAGTGGGAAGCAGAACCTATTTATTCTTAATTTACATTCCATCCCAAGAAACTTAGAAATTAGATTTCCCAGCCCCAGATGCTTAGAAATATCACATTAGAAATGGGCTGCTAAATCTTGTATTCAACATCTAAAATTTATGTGATCAGGAGAAACATACTTAACCATCTATGGCTGTTCTTCTCATTTGTAAAATTAGGGTAACGATAGTACCTATCTCATTTTTGTGAGCTAATACTTTAAAAATTCTTGGAAATAATACCTGGGACGTACTGATAAGTACTGGTTGCTATTATTATTATTGTTGTTGCTATTAATTTATCCTATTTAAGGAGAGCTCATCACTCAGGATTTTCACAGGTATTTGAACATTCTGTGCATTTAACATGTTCTTTTAATTAACTGCCACTTTATTTGCATATGCCTTTATTTGCATATAGATATTTGTGGACCGTACGTACAGTTCCTCTGTGTGTGGTCTTACATACGTCTTGTTATACCTTCTGTTTTGCTTACGTTTTTAATTCGTCATGTTTCTGAGATTTATTATACATATATAAGCGGACCTAGTTCATTTCTTTCTGAGTTCCAGAAAGATTTACAGGCATGTACCTTCTTTTTTATGTTCTCCCTTTGATGTCCATTTAGGTTGATTTAGCCTTTTGCCTTTCCCAACAAAGCTATGACGAACAACTTTATATTCCTTTGTGTACCTATGTGAAGGTTTCTTGGAGATGTGTACATAGAAATAGGAGGACCTACTTGGAGGATATATGTGGTCTCAATTTCATTTAACCCTGCCAGATTGAATATCTCTTGGAATGCTCTTTTGCTAGTCTAGGTTAAACTGATAAATTTCTGGTCTTAACAATTTGCCTGTTTTTCCTTTTGGGATGTCTGCCTCTTGCAGATGGTAGGAATTCCTTATTTATTCTCAGTAGGAATCCTCTGTCAGTTATGTACATTAAGAAGCACTGACGTATGCCATTATTAGCACAGTGTTAAGGCAGACTGCCGTGGCGCAAACACTTGGCTCCCCCAAGGTCACTAGCTTTGTGACTTTGCTCAAATTCCTTAACCCTTCTGAGGTTCAGTTTCCTCATCTATAAATTGGGATGGTAACAGTGACCTCCCTCATGGAAAACTATGAAGACTAAATGAGTCAAAGCATGCAAACTACTTAGAATGGAATCTGCACAAAGAAAGAACTCAGTTGTCTTTTGGAAATTTTAATATGCCTACAAACATTTCAGACATACACAGACATTTTCACTAATTTTTTTTTAACTCTGTTCTAATCGTTTGATCCTACCCTTATACTCACTCAACTCCCCTCATGCTCCCTGATGGAATTTTGTGTTCTTTGGGTCAAGAACCATGTCTTGGTAGATTTTTGTTTCCAAGTGCTTAATAAACAGCCTATCCCATAAAAAAGAAAGAAAGAAAGAAAGAAATGGGCTGCTAGAGACATACACTCATGGCTGTGAGAGGGAAAGCTAATAGCCTATTCATAGGAGAGAAAACTGGAAAAAAATTATGAAAGGCAGACATAAGAACTCAAAAATTTCAGCCATCTGGCCCAGCTCCAAACTTGCATTCTCCAAAAAGAGATCTTTGGTGTTCCCATTTGAAGCTAATCTCGTCTTCCAGCCTTTCCTTACATTTTATTTATATCTCTATTATGATATTTATCAAGTTGTTCTTGTCTAGGTCTGTTTGTCTAGATTAGTATCCCAGACGCCCATTCAAATCATCTAAGGAGCTGTTTATTTTTAAAAATATTCTAATTGAGATATCATTGACATATAACATTGTATTAGCTTTAGGTGCTCACCATGGTAATTTGATGTATGTATATATTGCAAAAGGATTACCAGAATAAGTCTAGTTAACATCCATCACCACACATAGTTATAATGTTTTTTCTTGTAAGGAGAACTTTGAAGATCTATTCTCTTAGCAACTTTCAAATATGCAGGGCAGGATTATTAACTGTAGTCACCACGTTACATCCCCAGGACTTAGTTATCTCATATCTGGAAGTTTGTACCTTTTGACCCCTTCTTCCATTTCATGCAGCCCCATGCCTTCTGCCTCTGGCAATTGCCAATCTATTCTCTGTGACTCAGTTGGGTTTTTTTTTTTTTTTTAGATTCCACATATAGGTGAGCTCATACAGTTAAAAAAGAATAAAATAAAATTAAAAAATGTTATCTGGGTCCCATTCCCAGAGAGTCATATTTAACTGGTCTGGGATGGGGCCATCTATATATTCTTTTTTATTTTAAATATATTTATTTATTTATCTTTGGCTACGTTGGGTCTTCATTGCTGCGCGCGGGCTTTCTCTAGTTGCGGCGAGCCGGGGCTACTCTTCGTTGCGGTGTGCGTGCTTCTCATTGTGGTGGCTTCTCGTTGCGGAGCACGGGCTCTAGGCACGCTGGCTGCAGTAGTTGTGGCATGAGGGCTCAGTAGTTGTGGTGCATGGGCTTAGTTGCTCCTCGGCATGTAGGATCTTCCTGGACCAGGGCTTGAACCCGTGTCCCCTGCATTGGCAGGCAGTTTCTTAACCACTGCACCACCAGGGAAGTCCCCTCTACATATTCTTAAAACTTGCCAGATGATTCTGATAGACAGCCAGGGAGGGCTGAGAGTCACTGGTCTAGCCCGTAACCCTGGAAGGGTGGAGACCTGCTAAGTCATCCTGTATCTCCCAGTGCCACATTACCCAGAACTCCCATTCAATAAATGCTTGTTGTGAGTAGGAATCTTGAATCAAAAATGGTTAATCAGGGAATTCCCTGGTGGCCCAGTGGTTAGGACTCTGTCTTCCACTGCCAACGGCCCGGGTTCTGTCCCTGGTTGGGGAACTAAGAATCCTGAAAGCCGCATGGCACGGCCAAAACAAAACAAACAAATGGTCAATCATTTACAAGATAACAAATTGGAAAATGTGTCCCGTCCCATCCCCTCAAAGGACTGGACCCAGAGCCATCTGAGAAATCTGGCTATTCAGAGCAATGTGTTCAGATGTGTTCAGATAGCTCAGTAATTTTTCCTTAGGAAAAAATTACTATACTGTATCGCTGAAGCCTTTATCCCGAAACGTTAAATCTCCAGTTAGAAGGGTAGTTTAGAAAGACTCCCACAGGTGCAGTGTTGGGATCCACGTGTAGACAGTATAAAGTGGGAGGTATGATCACGTGGCTTGAGGATGAAGCTACCGTGATGCGACTGATGACCAGCAGTAGGTTTTCTGAGCCACGGTGATTGTCATGGTGGCACGTAACCCCGGTTGCCCCTGAATGTGGCTCATTGGAACTCCTGGTGGGAAGGGAATAAATGTAACTTGTGCAGCACACATTTCTGTATTCCCTCAGCCCCTAGCAGTGTGTTAGACGTAGGACATAATAAATAAGTGTTAAATCTTTTAGAAAGGAACTGCTCGTGTGCCTTCTTGTATGAGGACCGTATCTAACCTCAGTGAGGGCCACATATTTTGACTGTTCTCATTAACATGATACAGCTACAAAGGCATTGAAAATATGATCCTTTCTATTTTAGGCATAACAAAGAACTACAATTTTCTCTAAAAATAACCTAGATTGGAATTTTCTTCCACCCATGAGAGCGCTATGTTTATGAACACACAGTCCCAAGACCTGTGTCAACAACATTCTAAAACAATGCTTCACTTTGATAATCACATATAATAAGCATTTGGTTCCTTAAGCTTTCGTTAGTTTGGGAAATTTTTTTTTATCCTAACAAAGCGAGGATCTTTTTTTTCCCCATAAAACACAACCCATCTGATCAACAACAGTCCAATCCTGGGTGCCTACAGAGGGACAAAATGTAAATTATGGAGAATAGCACCCCATGCCCTGAAACTGGCCCAGGCCAAGAGGGTCCAAGACTCCAGCATAAGCGCCATACATATCAGACCTGGTCCTGAAAACAGCCCTATTTTCAACGCATATATATATATATATATATATATATTTCCAATCCCTAGACGCAGAATAGCTTATGATAAACTCTAGAGCTAAAGTAAAGCCTTGAAATGAAATTGAGCAGCTGTGCTTTTAGAAGAATTTTCTGGAGCTATTCTATGTGTGGATCAAGAACATGACCTGGAGATAAAACTTGGTGCAGTCGCTGTGGAGAACTGTATGGAGGGTCCTCAAAAAACTACAAATAGAGTGGCCATGTAGCAATCCCACTCCTGGGCATATATCCAGACAAAACTATAATTCAAAAAGATACATGCACCCCTATGTTCATAGCAGCAGTATTTACAATAGCCAAGACCGGAAACAACTTAAATGTCCATCAACAAATGAATGGATAAAGAGATGTGGTGCATATATACAAGGGAGTACTACTCAGCCATAAAAAATAATGAAATAATGCCATTTGCAGCAACAGGAATGCAACTAGGATTATCATACTAAGTGAAGTCAGAAAAAGAAAGGCAAACATTATATGATATCACTTATATGTGGAATCTAAAATATGACACAAATGACTTATCTGTGAAACAGATAACAGAAACAGACTCACAGACATAGAGAACAAACTTGTGGTTGCCAAGGGGGAGGGAGGGTGGGGGAAGGATGTATTGAGAGTTTTGGATTAGCAGATGCAAACTATTATATATAGAATGGTCCTACCGTATAGCACAGGAAACTGTATTCAATATCCTGTGATAAACCATAATGGAAAAGAATATGAAAAAGAATATATATATATCTGAGTCACTTTGTTGTACAGTAGAAATTAACACAACATTGTAAGTCAACTACATGTCAATAAAATAAATTAAAAAACAAAAGAACTTGACCAATCTAAAGTCCAAGTCACACGATGCAGAATGAGCTACTTCTAAGTGGAGAACGAGAGCTTTATTTATCAGTTTTCTATCCTTCAGGAATCCTCAGGAAGGTGAGCATAGATTTGCCATGTGACTCCCAGACACTCTCTTAAAAGCAAGTCCTTATTTCTTCAGTGCCCTTCAACCAGGTGAGGTGTTTGACAGGTGTAGGAGCCGTCACGTTACCTGGTAGGGTGGGGCTCAGGATGCTATACATCCTGCAGTGTATAGGACAATCCCTCACACCAAAGAACTGACTAACCGACTTACTGGTAGCACCTCCTCTGAGCTTAATAATTAAGTTGCTTAATTACTGAGTTGGAAATTAAGACATTAAGACCCCCACTGCTTATTTGCCTCTTCTGCTGTAGGCAGGTCGCAATCATCTATTTAGTACATTATTGAACAGACAGCCAAGCCCATCTGGAAAAAGGAGGGAACAATATATTTATCCCCCAAGGAGAGGACCATCCACTGGTGGGACAAACTCATCAGGATCTGTCTTTAGCTGAGGCCACAGTTCAGCATTTAGAGACATTTAGGGGATACAACACTTAATTCCACCTTCTACTCAGCCCATAGTCTGAATTTGAGGATGGCGATAAGAAAATCTAGAAATTAGCTTCAGGAAAACTATGCCAACAAAAACAAAATCAAACCAAAAGCAAGTCCAGCACTAGGCAAATGTAATGGAGACAGTCTGGAAAATTATCAGATGAATTAAATGACTGAATGCAATGACTGTTTACATGAAAAATACTTTTGGTAATGAAGGAAATTGGTCTAAATTCTCTTCTATGGTTGATAGTTACTAAATTGTTCTGCTTATGAGGCAGAAGCTGTTGGTTTTTTGGTACTTTCAGTTTGTACCTAAAAATAAAAATGAGCGCCTGTAAAATCCAATGGAATTGCTGTCAGGAAGATACAACCCAAAGTGAAAGTCTTGAGATGCAGCGCTTTTGAGAGACTTGCCTCTGTTGGAATCCTACATTGTTTTCACCTGGTTCAGGCACAAATGAGGAGGAATGTCCCCAGGGCGGCCTTTAGGTGGGAAACACATCCAGAATCCCAGCTAAATTCTGGGTTTTAAGGCAGTGCCCCAAATGTAAAGAGGTGAGGTGCGTTTTGACTAAAGTACTGGAAGTCTAAGAATGTTATAAAAGTCTGCCCAAAATATGTAAACAAACACATCTTCATGTATTCATCGCATATTTGTTGAGCCCTCCTGCATACCTATGCTAGGATGCCAATAGAACTAGAGGCTTTTTCCCAGCATGCATTCTGATTCCATCGAGCTGAACAAAAGGATAAGGAATGGAGGATGGGTGGCGACGGAGCAGACTGGCAGAAAACAGGAGAGAACGGACCAAGCAGGATGCAGGTGGATTGACTGCTCCCATAATACAAATCGCCCTTGGAAACAGTCTTCCAGTTCTCAGCAAAGGCAGGTGGTTTAGGTATGTCCATAGGAAAGCCAGCAACATCTCCTGTTTTCTGGCACCTATGCTTTGAACAGCTTCTTGGTGCCCTAAAGGGTGTCCTTCAGCTCTTCTTGGTTGGCCTACGAGATGCTGTGTTACAGAGAATCTCTTCCTGATTCTGGGTCTATCATAAATACAGCTGTTGAAATACTCTTCCAGGATATATTTGAGGACATGGTGGAATTGGGATAATACTTTCCAGGACCAGGATATAAACTGCAAGCCGTAATAAGATGGCTGGGATGCTCTATGAGGCAGAATCTATTATCTGTGTACAAGAGGCTGTGACTGATATGAATGGAGACCCAGCACAGGGCACTTCCATCTTTGGAAGTGTCTGACGTTACTAAAGACTCTGTGGGTCCAGGAAGCAGCATGGAGTCCATGTGCATGTTTCCCTACAGAGTTCAGGAATCAGGAATGAAGCTGGCTCTCTGGGTCTTCCATTGTCCTGGGTAAAAATGTCACAGTTATTGTAACAAAGAGCATCCTCCTAGACACAGAGCTTCCAGAAATCTCTGCAGACCACGAGCACTATTTTGCAGAGTAGGGTCATAGCGGAAATGCAACTCAGAAGTTTGGGCTCTCCTTTTTCTGGATATGTTAACTAGTTATTTTGGCAGAACAAGGCCTTCCTAAATGCTGAATCCTTTGGGGGAAATAGAAGAATATTCTCAGGACTTGAAATAGTTTGGTTAAATGCCTAAAATTGGTGATGGGGGTTAAGGCTGTCTTGGATTAAAGGGGCCTCTGCCCCTTCCTACTCCCTCTTTAGAAGGGACAGAGAAAGACAGAAAGGGAGTGATTTAATGGTACAGGAGATACCATATACTTCTACTTCATGACGAGGTTTTTTTGTTTTTTGTTTTTTTTCCACTAAAGACAAAACATCTCTCATGGCAGGATGTAGTTGCTTTCACTCTTACTGAGGCCATTGAAAAGCAAAAATATTCAAACAATTAAGCAAAGATAGAGCCAAGGGGCTGTGTCTACTACTTCAGCAGTGGCATCTGGGGAGGTTTGGCTAGAGTGAGAGGTCATCTGGGTAGGAGGTAGCCCAGAAGGTCTGCACAAGGGAAGATCGCGCTTTAACACACACACACACACACACACACACACTCTCTCTCTCTCTCTCTCTCTCTCTCTCTCTCTCTCTCTCTCTCTCTCTC